>NC_092161.1:22821998-22936998 GCF_045791955.1 Oncorhynchus clarkii lewisi
CAGGCAATTGGTGACAAAAATAGACGCGTCTATGAGCTGAGGCGAGAGGTAAACTGAATAAAAGACTTGGCGAGAAAATAAGGTGAAGAGGAAAGGAGAGAGAGGTGTGACAGAGTAAGTGAGACACATTTGTGGAGAGAATACAAGATTTAAGTGACAGTACACGACATTAGAGACTTTTAAAGTGAATTTGTCCAAATAATTATTTTGTGTCAATGCAGAGCCAGAATCCCAGAATCACTAAGTACAGTATGGGATGGATCTAGTTGGGTTTTCTCTTGGGACGCTTTTGTATTTCCAAGGATACCACTGCCCTCTAGTGGCCAACAGACGGTACATGCACCAGGGTAAGATTGTAGTGGTATACAGTCAAACCCCTCGAGCAAACAGCGGTGTAGCAAAGCCAGTAGTTCATGTTTAAGTCTGTGCAAAGTCGTATGGGCCAACAGTAAGCAAGACACGTTCTCTTAAAAAAATACACATTAGGGAAAATGACAACACAGTGGTTGGTGCTACAATCCAGCAGGACACGCCACACAACATAGCACAGATTTCCATTGTATATCAATAACTATCCGACTACCCAGATCAACCAAGAGGACAGCTACCTAAAAGCCACTGCAAAAAAAAAAAAAAATGCATTTCTCAAGTGAAGTAGTGCTCAAGTGCACTATGTAAAAGAATTCAAAGAACAGTCACCTTCAAGCTGTGATGTAACACATGCAGCCTTGTTGCCACCAGTGAGGATATGCTGCCAAAATGTTTCACACATTCCATTTTCAATGATGCTGACACCTGTCACTAATAAATGCAGCTCACAGTGGGAATAAAACCACTTTAGGTCTCAATCCTTCCTCAAAGACAAAGAGGTTATTTTGTTGCTCTGGGAGATGACAGAAGCATCACACAGAAGGAGGATGTCTCAAAAAGAGAGACAATGAATATCTCCCATTTCCTCTCATACTGAAATCTTCCCTTTCGCTCAAACTGACACACACACACACACACACACACACACACACACACACACACACACACACACACACACACACACACAACTACTTCCCTCATACACACACACACACACGTTTTACTATCCCTTGTGGGGACCTAAAATGTATTTCCATTCAAAATCCTATTTTCCCTAACCCTAAAGGGCCATCCACACCAAGGATGATAACTATGACGATAACAATAATAACAAAATATATATATATATATATATAATTCAAGTGCCAGGGGCGTTAACACTATAACGACAACTACAAAAAGAACGATAACAAGAGCTATCGTTTGGATGACTTTCAGAGCGATTTTCCCCCTGTCCCTCCGATGATGAAACATTGTCATTGACAACCAATAAAAACGAGTTCTATTGAAGCGTTATTGGTTCTAGGTCCGCAAGCCTCGAACGAACCACTGTGCTCTCACGAGTTCACATTGTGTTGTAGCAAAACAGAATATGAGCTCGCTAGAATAGGATGGTTCGTACGGGGCTATGAAAAGGAGGCAGAGCACAGGCTAAACTTGCCTGAATAGCTGGGCATGTGTGAGCATATTGTTGGCCATATGAATTATAGGACTACTTGGGAGGAATAATGAACCATGACAAACAGCGCATAAGAAGGCAATTTTCCAATGGTATAGACCTATCTGTTAACGCTGATACAGCCTGACAAATACACATCAAATTCTAATGTGCCTTTCTGGATCTTGTAAACTGTCGAGAAAAGACCCATTACTGATCCATTACCGATCCAAATGGTTGCCTAGGCTACTTTATTATTTCGGACGAAACATGCATTCAAAACACAGTGCTTTTTAGCGGTTGTTTAAATGGCACTTTCACTGCAGTTTACACAGCCTAGATTATAATTTACACACTAGAAAAAAAATATGAAATGCATTTTGCTGTTATAGCCTAGGTATGATACTTTTCTTGTCGAGCTCCGTGCCCGCGGGGACTGCGAGAGCAGACTATCCCAGGCTCCCTGTCATTTCATAATCTGATTGAAAAAATATTTCACTGTGTAAATTCATTGGGTATCGGCTATTTACTTCAGTATAGGCTATTCCTTTCGGTATTAGGCCTAATATTTAACCAACGAATGATGGGTTGAATACTAATTTAGGCTACTCATCTTTAGTCTGTATTCACGGTTCCCTTTGCGCAATTACGCACCTGTCCTCTCTGCTGCCTCTCAGCTACACCAATTCCCCTTAGCTCTTGGAGTCCCAGGAAAAGCTAGACTACAACAACTTGTTGTACACTTAATTTGAGATTTGATTTACAACTACTAGCCTATCGAGGAGAGATTTCAGCTTGCCCTTTGCTCAATGTAAAATAGGGCAGTTTGAAAGGAGAGAGGGGGATATGGTGTGATGAAAATACACCGTATTAGTAGCCTGCTAATGTAACTTTCTGGACCTTGTAAACTGTCGAGAATAGACCCATCATTTATCCAAATGGTTGCATAATCAGGCCTAAGCATCCAAAACAGGACGTTTGAGCGATAATTAAAATTAGCCTACTTCACTGCAGTTTAGAGCCCCAGACAACAATAGGCCTGATCGATCGTGGCGCTTTGCGTGTCTGGGACTGCTGAGCGTCAACTGGAGAAAAGCATAGATCTGACATATCATCATCTGTAAACTTTTTCTTCTTGCACTTTGACATGTACATATTTATAGCCCTACTATTTAGCTAATGAATGGCCTAATATCTAGCTAATATTTAGCTTCTTACTTCGGGTACACATCTCTAGCCTCTTCTCTTCCAGCTGTTCCCGTGCACAATTGGCTAATGGCTATGCAAGCCTCTCCACTACTCCGCTTCACGTGAAATCCCAGGAAAAGCTATAGGTTACAAAAGGAGATGCATTTTTTTTAAATATGCTTAATAGCCTTTTCGTGGAGAGAAGCAGGCTTGCTATTGTTAACTGTTGAACGTAAAATAGGCCTAGGCCAAATTAACTGTTGGGGAAAGCTAAAGATAGAGAGTGCATTGGTGTGATCACTTTAGCCAGTGATGATACATGGCATTGTTGCATTGATGCATTGCAAATGGTTGTAGAGAGAACAGACAGAGAGAAAAGCACAGTGAAAAAGAAAATCCAAACAAATTGACAATCGTTAGAAAAAATGGAAACCACTTGCAAACCACTTGAGCAATGAGGCAACCCACTGGACACAGGCATCAATCAGTTCAACGTCTATTCCACTAACGTTGAACATGGAAAAAAGCTGAGTGGGAAGCAATGAGATTATGTAAAAGATATGAAGGCTGAACAGCGTTTGTTGTTGAATTGCTACATTTAAATATGAGCTTCTAAATTGTTTTTTCATTACATGTACAGTACCAGTCAAACGTTTGGACACACCTTCTCATTCCAGGGTTTTTCTTTATTTTTACTATTACCTACATTGTTGAATATAGTAACCAAATCAAAATATACTTTAGATTTGATTTTACCTTTATTTAATTAGGCAAGCCATTTAAGAACCAATTCTTATTTTCAATGTTGGCCTACCGAGGAACAGTGGGTTAACTGCTGTTCAGGGGCAGAAGGGCAGATTTGTACCTTGTCAGCTTGGGGAATCGATCTTGCAACCTTTCGGGTTACTTGTCCAACGCTCTAACCACTAGGGTACCTGCCGCCCCGATTATTCAAAGTAGCCACCCTTTGCCTTGGTGACAGCTTTGCACACTCTTCGCATTCATCAAGGCAAAGGATGGTTACTTGGAAGAATCTAAAACATATTTTGATTTGTTTAACACTTTTTTGATTCCATGTGTTATTTCATAGTTTTGATAAAATAGTAAAATAAAGAAAAAATCTTGAATGAGTAGGTGTGTCCAAACTTTTGACTGGTACTGTATATTGAAGATGTAATGGTGTCACAGGTGGTTGGTGGCACCTTAATTGGGGAGAACAGGCTCATGGGAATGGCTGGAGCAGAATAAGTGGAATTGTATATCAAACACAAGTATATCAAACACATGGTTTCCATGTGTTTGATGCCATTCCATTCGCTCCGTTCCAGCCATTAATATGAGCCGTCCTCCCCTCAGCAGCCTCCACTGGTGGTGTGTGTGTTACCACCTTATTAAAACGCCTACAGCCCTGCAGTTGGATGCATTGATCAGTTGATTGACAGGTGTGTTGCAGAACAATAAATTGTCAGCTGGTGTGGTTGCTTGCCAACGTTATTGTTATGTTATAGTTATCGTCCTTGGTGTGGATTGCCCTTTACCCTAACCACTAAGCCTAAAATAGCCTTTGTACTCATGGGGACCAGGGAAATGTCCCCACAAGGGAGAATTGCCCCCCCACCCCACAGGCTGAAATATTGGCTATGAGTCAAAGTTGGCAAATGATTTCCCCTGCCTTGACATTTCCTAAGGCAACAGAGCCCCACTTATATCCACAGCCCTCTGGTTAAACTGACAACCCTGGAACACTGACAATTGACACAAGTGTCATGTCCTCCACCAGTGCAAAAACATTTGAATCATAAGGATCCGTACAAACTCAGTCACTCACCATACAAGCTTACACACGTACACGTGCACACATGAATACACATTCTGAACTTGGACCACTTGGGGGCAGAGCATGACAAGTTGTCACGGACTCCCACGTCTTTGAATGAGGTAAGTCCTTTGTGCTATACAGAGTCAATCAATTGCACGTGAAGATCCAACCATCCATGGAAATAGAAATTCCATTATATTCTATGCATTCAGCCAACCACGCAGAGCATAGTAAATGTAGCATGCTTTAGTCAGTGAAACATGAAATCACATCTGGAATTGATTGGTCCGTGTCTTACAGGTGTATTGTTCAGGGCCAGTAGACCCCTTCACTTTTACAACATTTTGTTACATTGCAGACTTATTCTAAAATGGATTCAATATCCCCCCCCCCTCAATCTACACACAGTACCCCATAATTACATTTTTGCAACAAATAAATAAATAATACAGACGCCTCACAAGTCCTCAACCGTCAGCTTTATTAAATAGAACCCGCAAAACACCAGTCCCAACGTCAACAGTGAAAAGGCGCCTCCGGGATGCTGGCCTAGACAGAGTTCCTCTGTCCAGTGTCTGTGTTATTTTGCCCATCTTAATCCAGTCTGAGATATGGCTTTTTCTTTGCAAATCTGCCTAGAAGGTCAGCATCCCAGAGTCGCCTCTTCACTGTTGACGTTGAGACTGGTGTTCTGCGGGTACTATTTAATGAGGCTGCCAGTTGAGGCGTCTGTTTCTAATGTACTTGTCCTCTTGCTCAGTTGTGCACCTTGGCCTCCCACTCCTTTTTATATTCTGGTTAGTGCCAGTTTGCACTCTTCTGTGAAGGGAGTAGTATACAGCGTTGTACGAGATCTTCAGTTTCTTGGCAATTTCTCGCATGGAATAGCCTTCATTTCTCAGAACAAGAATAGACTGACGAGTTTCAGAAGAAATTACTTTGTTTCTGGCCATTTTGAGCCTGTAATCGAACCCACAAATGCTGATGTTCCAGATACTCAACTAGGTTAAAGAAGGCCAGTTGTATTGCTTCTTTAATCAGAACAACAGTTTTCAGCTGTGCAAACATAATTGCAAAAGGGTTTTCTAATGATCAATTAGCCAAATGATAAACTTGGATTAGCTAACACATTGGAACACAGGAGTGATGGTTGCTGAAAATGGGCCTCTGCATGCCTATTGTCACAATCGTCGTAAGGAACGGACCAAAATGCAGCGTGGTATGTGTTCATGATGATTTTTTAATTAAAGAAAACACTGAACACTGAATACAAACTATACAAAACAATAAACGAATAATGACCGTGAAGCTATAATGAGAACTGTGCTGACACAAGCAACTAACATAGACAATCACCCACAAACAAACAGTGAAACCCAGGCTACCTAAGTATGATTCTCAATCAGAGACAACTAATGACACCTGCCTCTGATTGAGAACCATACTAGGCCGAAACATAGAAATCCCCAAATCATAGAAAAACAAACATAGACTGCCCACCCCAACTCACGCCCTGACCATACTAAATAATGACAAAACAAAGGAAATAAAGGTCAGAACGTGACACCTATGTAGATATTCAATTTAAAAAATCTGCAGTTTCCAGCTACAATAGTCATTTACAACATTAAAATGTCTAAATTGTATTTCTGATCAATTTGATGTTATTTTCTTTCAAAAACAAGGACATTTCTAAGTGAACCCAAACTTTTGAATGGTAGTGTATATTTTGATTTGTTTAACACCTTTTTGGTTATTACATGATTCCATATGTGTTATTTCATAGTTTTGATGTCTTCATAGTTATTCTACAGTGTAGAAAACAGTAAAAATAAAGAAAAACCCTGGAATGAAAACTTTTGACTGGCACTGTATGTAAATATGTTATTGGAACTGACCTGAGCTTTTTACTTTCTCATTTCTTATTTTTATTTCTTGTTTTTGTTCTACCTTATGTCATTTGTTTGCGCTACATTGATGTTTAAAAATATATATATATTTTACCCCCTTTTCTCCCCAATTTCATGGTAACCAATTGTTAGTAGTTACTATCTTGTCTCATCACTACAACTCCCGTACGGGCTCGGGAGAGACGAAGGTCGAAAGCCATGCATCCTCCGAAACACAACTCAACCAAGCCGTACTGCTCCTTAACACAGCGCGCATCCAACCCGGAAGCCAGCCGTACCAATGTGTCAGAGGAAACACCATGCACCTGGCGACCTGGTTAGCGTGCACTGCGCCCGGCCCGCCACAGGAGTCGCTAGTTTGCGATGAGACAAGGACATCCCTACCGGCCATGCCCTCCCTAACCCGGACGACACTAGGCCAATTGTGCGCCGCCCCACGGACCTCCCAGTCGCGGCCGGCTGCGACAGAGCCTGGGCGCAAACCCAGAGTCTCTGGTGGCACAGCTAGCGCTGCGATGCAGTGCCCTAGACCACTCCGCCACCCGGGAGGCCTACATTGATGTTGATTACTACATTGTTGGGTTTGGAGCTCAAGACAGGCATTTCACTGTACTTGCGCATGTGACATTAAAAAACTACTTTTGATCAGAACCCTATGGGCCCTGGTCGACAGTAGTGCACTATATAGGGAATAGGGTGCCATTTCAGATACAGCCCTGGTTGCAAATTCTGATTCACACCCTTTCCCCTCAAAGTGTGCACTCATTCATGTAATCAGACACATTTCATTTGTAATGAGTGTCTCTCACCAGCCAAGAGGCAGGCAGGAGAGTGTCTCTCTCACACACACACACCTAATTTGAGGTTTGGTTCTCAGTGAGTGCGTGCAGAAGGCCTACCCATCCAACAGTCATTCATCAACATTCCCTCTGGATAATGGAGTTGAATAGGGACAGACTAAGACAGGCAGCGGCAGCACTCTCAAAGCGGTGCTTCCTCTGATTGGAATTGATTGTGTTACAAAACCCATAACTAGCCTACGGATATTGTTGCACTCGCTTTGTCTAGGGGTCCTAGGCCTAGTTAATGTGCATGGTTTGTAACCTGAACGAATCTGTGCATTTATGTGAGAAATCAGCGTATGCTCCTACTGTAGGTGTTGAATGTACAGTGGTGCAAAAACGTATTTAGTTAGCCACCAATTGCGCAAGTTCTCCCACTTAAAAAGATGAGAGAGGCCTGTAATTTTCATCATAGGTACACTTCAACTATGACAGACAAAATGAGAAAATAAGTATTTGGTCAATAACAAAAGTTTATCTCAATACTTTGTTATATACCCTTTGTTGGCAATGACAGAGGTCAAACGTTTTCTGTAAGTCTTCACAAGGTTTTCACACACTGTTGCTGGTATTTTGGCTCATTCCTCCATGCAGATCTCCTCTAGAGCAGTGATGTGTTGGGGCTGTTGCTGGGCAACACAGACTTTCAACTCCCTCCAAAGATTTTCTATGGGTTGAGATCTGGAGACTGGCTAGGCCACTTCAGGACCTTGAAATGCTTCTTACGAAGCCACTCCTTCATTGCCCGGGTGGTGTGTTTGGGATCATTGTCATGCTGAAAGACGTTTCATCTTCAATGCCCTTGCTGATGGAATGAGGTTTTCACTCAAAATCTCACGATACATGGCCCCATTCATTCTTTCCTTTACACCAGTCGTCCTGGTCCCTTTGCAAAAAAACAGCCCCAAAGCATGATGTTTCCACCCCCATGCTTCACAGTAGGTATGGTGTTCTTTGGATGCAACTCAGCATTATTTGTCCTCCAAACACAACGAGTTGAGTTTTTACCAAAAAGTTCTATTTTGGTTTCATCTGACCATATGACATTCTCCCAATCTTCTTCTGGATCATCCAAATGCTCTCTAGCAAACTTCAGACGAGCCTGGACATGCACTGGCTTAAGCAGGGGGACACGTCTGGCACTGCATGATTTGAGTCCCTGGTGGTGTCTCATTTTGTCTGTCATAGTTGAAGTGTACCTGTGATTAAAATTACAGGCCTCTCTCATCTTTATAAGTGGGAGAACTTGCACAATTGGTGGCTGACAATATTTTTTTTGCCCGACTGTACATGTGCCCAGGAAGACAGCAACCTTGGTCCAGGGCCAGCTCTGTCTCTATTGACCTCTTGATCAGCCAGTCCAAGCGGATTATTAGGTGTTCAGATGGTGACGAAGGCATGCCCGAACTAAGGAAAGACCTCATGGTCACCAAACGCACCAAACTGGTACTCTGACTGATCACCTTAATGGGCAGCACCCGACGTGCTTATCAAGCAGGCTCAGCACTTGGACAAGGTTGCTGCTGCCCCTGGGTGAATGGAGTGTGGTAGCGTCAACTGGATAGTGTGTTAGTCTATGTCCTAACACTAACCTTCCCCCCCATATCATAACCATTTCAGTGTCATGAGTCACAAAGCTCATCCCCCTGCTGGCAACAAATGAAAACTGATGGACGGGGAGCTCTGATTGATGTGTAGTAGTTGGCGTAGGACGAAGTTGCCTTCAGACACTGACCTAAGGTAAATGGTGTGATCATGCAAATGGTTAAGGATTAGGATTTGGGGAGGGTAATCTGATCCTAGATATGTGTTAATGGGCAACTTCTACCTAAAGCTGCTAAAAGACTACTGCTCCATTCATGACTCATTCATAATGTGGGGATGGGATGGTGATGAAACTGAATGCCTGTTCTGGGTCCCACAGCCTTTTTAGGGTCCCACAGCCTTTTCAGGGTCCCACAGCCCTCTCTCTCTGTCTCTTTGTTTATTTCTCTCTCTCTCTCTCTCTCTGTCTGTCTCTGTCTCCCTATTTCTGTCTCTCTTTGGGCAGTGTACCATGAGGATCCTCTCTCTAGGACGCTCTTTCTCCATCCCTCTCTCGCAGGTGAGGGTGAGTTAATGGACATCTTCAGCCTAAGCCTTCATTAAGCCTCAGCGGTTGTTTTCCAGCTTGGCCCTTTGGGTCGTGTTCTACCGATGGGCTACCGATAGCGCTTTCACAGCGCTAGGTTGGATCCCACTCCTCACTGTGCCCTTCCAGATCAAACCGGTGTCACCTTCAAAAGCACAAATACATTCTCACAGCTTGTAGGTAAACCTGTGCAACTGTAAACCCATTCACATAGAGTGGGAAGTTTGTGTCACATAAAGCACCACACACATCCATACACCTGCATGGTAAGCCCACTTTGTCACATACACAACTTGTCACACGCACACGCACACACACACACGCACACACACACACGCACGCACGCACGCACACATGTAACCATACACGGCCCATTCTATGTCCAAACAAGTCCCCACTCACATACTCAGTGACAGCTTGATTACACACCTGCAGTAGATGAATAGCTGGCTGTCTAAGTGTTTGGCCTGATGATTTGCTCAGAGTGATGGAACAGGACACTGGTACCCGTTCCCCCCGTACTGCTCATGTCACTCACACTATTGTTAACAGAATACATGTCAAAACCGCAGATTATATGTCAATGAGACCACATTGCCACGGCAACACAGAAACGTCAACCCCCCCCCCAGGGACTAAAGGCCCTTGGATCAGCCAATTCTTCAGAGAAAAAGCAAAAAAGGAAATTGATTTAAACTGTATTGTATGTTTTTTCTTGCATAACTTGAAAGTAATCAACATAAGTTTGATTTCTGTTTTTTTGTATAGATGTGTTGAACAGTCACTAAACAACCAAAATATGCTTATAGCTTTTCATCTTGCTATAGAAAACCTAATGTTTTTTCAAGACAATTTTTGAACTAACCCACCAATTTAAAAATACATGTACTTGTTTACTTGAGGAATTGGGCTGCCTGACTTCAATGTGGATTACATTGATTTTCTCACCCATCTACACGCAATACCCAATAATGACAATGTGAGATATTTTTGTGTGAATTGTTTGCTATGACTCCAAATGGAGCTCAGGTGCATCTACTTTCTTTTCATCATCCTCGAGACGTCACGACAACTTGTGGCCAATTCTATTGTTTGGACATGATTTAGAAAGAAACACACCTGTCTTTGTAAGATCCCACAGATGACAGTACATGTCAAAGTAGAAACTATATCATGAAGTCAAAAGAACTGTCCGTAGATGTGCGACATAGAATTGTGATGAGGCATATATCTGGGGAAGGGTATAAAACATTTTCTTGAGTGTTGAAATTTTCCAAGAGCCGAGTTGTTTCCCAATGGAACTACCCAGACTCTGTCTAGAGCTGGCTGTCTGACCAAACTGAGCAACCGGGCAAGAAGGACCTTGGTCAGGGAGGTGACCAAGAACCCAGTGACCACTCTGATAGAACTATAGAGTTTCTTGGCTGATATGGGAGAACTTGCCAGAAGGACAACCATCTCTTCAGCACTTCACCAATCTGGCCTTTATGGGAGAGTGGCCAGATGGATGCCACTCCTGAGAAAAAGGTACATTACAGCAGGCCTGGAACTGGCATGTGAAAGACTCTGAGATCATAAGGCAAAGGATTATATGGTCTGATGAGACAAAAACATACTCGTTGGCCTGAATGCAAAGTGCTATGGTTGGAGAAAACCAGGCATAGCTCATGGGTGGCAGGTAGCCTAGTGGTTAGAGTGTTGGACTAGTAACCGAAAGGTTGCAAGATTGATTCCCTCAGCTGACAAGGTAAAAATCTATTATTCTGCCCCTGAACAAGGCAGTTAACCCACTGTTCCTAGGCTGTCATTGAAAATAAGATTTTGTTCTTAACTGACTTGCCTACTTAAATAAAGGTAAAATAAAATCATCTGTCTAACATCTTCCCTACTGTGAAGCATGCTGGGGGACAGTGACTGGGGGACAGTGACTGGGAGCCAGGTAAGGATAGAGGGAACAATGAATGGAGGCAAATGCAGGTAAATCCTTGATGAGAACCTGCTTCAGATTGCAAACAATCTTAGACTGGGGGGGATTTACATTCCAACAGGACAATGACTTAAAGCATACAGCCAAAGCAACACTGGAATGTGAAAGTCCTTGAGTGGCCCAGACTTGAATCCCATTGGAAATCTGTGGAAAGACTTGAAGATTGCTGTCCAAATTTATCCAAGCTTGAGAAAATCTGCAAAGAAGAATGGGAGAAAATCCCCAAATCCAGATGTGCAAAGCTGATACAGACATACTCATGATGTCTCAAAGCTGTAATCGCCGTCAAAGGTAACAAAGTATTGTATATTTCATTTTCAATAAATGTGCTAACATGTCAAAAAGCATGTTTTCACTTTGTCATTATGGGATATTCGATCAAGGTGTTCTTATTCGTTTAAGAACAGGACAATGACTTAAAGCATACAGCCAAAGCAACACTGGAATGTGAAAGTCCTTGAGTGGCCCAGACTTGAATCCCATTGGAAATCTGTGGAAAGACTTGAAGATTGCTGTCCAAATTTATCCAAGCTTGAGAAAATCTGCAAAGAAGAATGGGAGAAAATCCCCAAATCCAGATGTGCAAAGCTGATACAGACATACTCATGATGTCTCAAAGCTGTAATCGCCGTCAAAGGTAACAAAGTATTGTATATTTCATTTTCAATAAATGTGCTAACATGTCAAAAAGCATGTTTTCACTTTGTCATTATGGGATATTCGATCGAGGTGTTCTTATTCGTTTAAGAGCTGTAGAGAAATTGATGTAATCATTTTGAAAACGAATGCCTTACAATTTAGCCAGACTGCATTACGTCAGCGAAAAAGTATTATTTAAGTGAAAAACGACACTTCTTTCTACCCCATTACCATTTCATTAACCCTTCACACATGGTTAGCTGTGCAACTTAAAGGTAATCAGTATGGTAAATGACACTTCAAATTCAACTTAAAATAGCCAAAAGGAAGGATATAGTGTGATGTATAAGCACCAAAGGTAAATGGGCATCCGTGTTTGTGGTAGGGCTATCATGTTTATTTATACTGAACAAAAATTAGAGTTACAGTTCATATAAGGACATCTAGGCCCTAATCTATGGATTTCACAAGACTTGGTAGGACTTGGTAGACTTGGTAGGGGTGCAGCCAGGCCCAACCAATCAGAATGAGTTTTTCCCCACAAAAGAGCTTTATTAAGACAGAAATACTCCTTAAATTCTCAAAAACGATGCAGCTTATGGTAGAGAAATGAACATTAGATTCTCATTAGATTATCTGGCAACAGTCAGTCCATAAAACATGGAACCAACACTTTACATGTTGCGTTTATATTTTTGTTCAGTGAACATGTGGAGTAATGACTTGGTGGTGAAGGTGGACTACACAAGAGGATCTCAGGGTAGTTTCTGGGCCCTGGAGAGGGGGAGAGATGGAGATGGAGAGGGAGAGGGAGACAGAGAGACAGAGAGTAAGTGTGAAAGAGAGAGAAGTACAGAGAGAGAGATAAGGGAAGAGGGTGGAAGAGGCTCAGTTCTAGAGAAAGAGGGCAGAAGAGACTCAAAAGAGAGAAAGAGAGAGCGAGAGAGAGAGGGTAGAAGAGATTCACGAGAGGAAGAGTGGCCCATTTCCTACAAGGTCCAACAGGAGTGATTTAGGATTACGATCCTCTCTCCTCTCCTCTCCTTTCCTGTCCGGCGGACATTCCTTCAGGCTAATGTTTACAGTCGGAGTGGAATGCACACTTAGTCCAGAGTGAAGTATGTGAGCTAACGACTCTTACTGTAGAAATTCCTTCCCAGAAATAAAAAATGGAGGAATGTGTGCATTTCTACAGGGTCAAAATATCTCAAGAGCAGTGAAGAGCAGAGTAACATACAGCAACAGCAGCTTGATTGCAACATGTTGGCAGGTACTATTTGTTACAGTGGGGAACTCAAACGATCTCAAGGGGGATGGTGATGCGTCCACACATCAAACCATTCTCTATGCTCCTCAAGGGTACTGAATGGATTATACATCCTGGCCTTAGGATAACAGAATACAATGATCCAGCCACTTGAGGGTGTTTCATCCTGCAGAACAAATACTTGAACAAGGCCATATTGTTTCATCCTGCACGGCCACACTTGAAAATGGCCACACACACACACACACACACACACACACACACACACACACACACACACACACACACACACACACACACTATGTGTATGTGGGAGCTCAACCACCATAGCCTTAGGGATCATACAGACACACACCACCAGAGAACTACACACACACCACCAGACACAGAGAACTACACACACACCACCAGAGAACTACACACACACACCACCAGAGACAGAGAACTACACACACACCACCAGAGAACTACACACACACCACCAGACACAGAGAACTACACACACACCACCAGAGAACTACACACACACCACCAGACACAGAGAACTACACACACACCACCAGAGAACTACACACACACACCACCAGAGACAGAGAACTACACACACACCACCAGAGAACTACACACACACCACCAGACACAGAGAACTACACACACACCACCAGAGAACTACACACACACACCACCAGACACAGAGAACTACACACACACCACCAGACACAGAGGTTTGTGTGTTACAGCTTGTTTTCTAGCCAGACAGTCTCCTCTTTCTGGCTGTCATTAGAGAGGCTGTGTGTGTTAACAGAATGGGGGGGGCATCATGAAGAAGCCATTAACACCAACCATCGCGATCAGGGCAGACTGAAGACAGCTGCCGACATTAAAGCCGCTTGCAGCCATGATCAATACACACACAAACAGACACACACACGGACACACACACAAACACCCTAGTGCATGCAGATTACAGGGGCGATGGGAGGAACTGGCATCATTTCTTTTGCTCACTTTTCTCTTGCTTACTGTTTTCTCTCAAAGAGAATGAGATAGAGAGTGAGTTGAGTGACACTTCCATTACTTGTCCCTAAACACTTGCTTATCCACTGCCTCAATTGGATCACATTTGTCATCTGATAGAGGGAAGCCATTCCGGACACACCCAAAGACACTGGCGGCTACTTCATAGGACTTCTAAGTAAACGGAAGGGACCCAGCCAAGGTGGTTCCTAGCCAGCTGTCGCTTAAGCTCCTGAAAAGCCCTGTTAAGGCACGCACATGGTGGGGAGAGATCTGTTCAGCTGGCGCTAGGTTTACAGTAGCTCAGAATAGGACAATGATATGGGCGACAACAGGTTTATGGATGAGCACAGGTGGTGGCGTGAAAGCCCTTGAGCTGTTGGTGATGCTAGAGGAACTGATATTATGGGGAACGCTAGTGATCGCTTGGGGGTTTGGTTGATTTGCTTAAGATTGATATTGATTACCGTGAAGGATCGATGTCGTTATGATAAGCAACCTTGATCCTCCAGTCGTTGTCTCCTTTCCTTCATCTGTACTAATCAAGATAGGTATGAGGAACGCCTATTGGCCTTAAACTTGTCCGGGGTTGTAGATTGGTGCAGTGGAGACTAAGGAAAGGACATAGGGAGGAAGCAGACACTTTTGAGATTAAGGTAACTGCCAAAATAATGAAACACTTGAGTAAACGAGGGATAAAAAATGTACTAAAAGCAGATACTTCCACACAGGTGTGGTTCCTGAGTTAATTAAGCAATTATCATCCCATCATGTTTAGGGTCATGTATAAAATGCTAGGCAGGCCATTATTTTGGCTACCATGGCTGTGCCCCCATAGGATGACAATGCCCCCATCAGCAGGGCACGGAATGGTTAGATGAGCATGCAACCTATGCAAATCATATGCCATGGCCATCTCATTCATCAGATCTCAACCCAATTGAACACTTATGGGAGATTCTGAAGCGGCGCCTGAGACAGTGTTTTTTTCACCACCATCAACAAAACAGCAAATTTTGGAATTTGTCGTTGAAGAATAACTGTTGAATCTCTCCGATAGAGTTCCAGACACTTGTATAATCTATGCCACGGTGCATTGAAGCTGTTCTGGCTCGTGGTGGCCCAACGCCCTATTAAGACTCTTTATGTTGGTGTTTCCTTTATTTTGGCAGTTACCTGCACGTCCTTGGTCTCTAGACCGTGTGGTCATCCTCACGCCCTCCTCTTATTCTTTCTGTGTAATTGATAGCGGTCCAGTGAGACCAGATTTATGAGACAGTAATCACCACTAATGGAGGACCTGGGGACCCTGCAAGTGATCCATGGCTGATAGTACTGTATGGAACAATGGAGCCAGCTGAGGAAGTATGAATCAGGGGCTTAGGATCAGGAGTCCAGGAGGCTGCTATTTCCAGGAAGAAGTTGCCCCTAACCACAGATCTAGGATCAGATTACCACCAGCCAACCACTAAAATCCTCACTGTAACCATTAGTGGGATTAAAATACTATATCTGACCCTGGGTCAGGTGGTGTGGGGGTTATGAAGTTGCCCGAAGACACCGATCGGAGCAGAGTTGTGCATTTTCCATTGCATGCTTCAGGTTAGGATGTGAGGAGGCTGATCTGATTCTAAACCTGTGTAAGGAAGTGGTTGTAGAGACAGAGCTGGAGGCTAGGGGGCAGTAGTGAGTTAAAGGGGAGTTATGTAATAAAGGGGATGTGATCAATTTATAGCTATAGACCAGAGAGAAGCAGAGGGACAGTGTCCCTGGCTCTGATGTATGGCACCGCCAGGAGAACTGGGCTCTCTGCTCCAATTAGTTCCCCCGGCCCCCGGCCAGCCCTACGGACTCAGCGGGCCTCGTTAGCTGGGAAGGTGACAGACAGATAGTAGCCAGTGGGATGGGGCTCCATAACACTGTTGCTTAGACCAGTCAGCTAGGCTGCCCAGGTCACGGTGAGGGGACGGACTGGATCGAAAACAGCTAAGAGGAATGAAGCGGAAGAGAGAGTGGGAGACACCATCACATTGTATTGTCTGTTTTCACAGAGCTTAGCTTTGAAATGTTTCCAAAACTTGCTCAGTAAAAGACTGAAAAGATATACAAGGCAGGGAAAGAGAGAGAGAGAGAAAAAAAAAGAGAGAGAGAGAGAGAGAGAGAAAGAGAGAGAGAGAGAGCGAGAGAGAGAGAGATATAGAGAGAGAGATATATATATAGAGAGATATATATAGAGATATATATATATATATATATATATATATATAGAGAGAGAGAGAGGGAGGAGAGAGAGAGAGAGAGAGAGAGAGAGAGGGAGGACAGAGAGAGAGAACAGAGAGAGAGAGAGAGAGAGAGAAAGAGAGAGAGAGAGAGAGAGGACAGAGAGAAAGAGAGAGAGAGAGAGGACAGAGAGAGAGAGAGAGGACAAAGGGAGAGAGAGAGAGAGGACAGAGAGAGAGAGAGGGAGAGAGAGAGAGGACAGAGAGAGAGAGAGAGAGAGGACAGAGGGAGTAGGGTTGAAGAGTGGCCTGTCTAAGGCCAGGTGCAGATGTTGCCTTGTGCAGCCAGTACTTGCCTTGAGGCCATCTGGACAGCTGGACTGTGTGTGTGTGTGTGTGTTCATCTGTATGTGTGCTAGCATTAGTGTGTATGTGAGCCTGTGTGCCTTACTGTGTGTGCATACGTGTGTGCGGCATGTGCGTGCATCTCTGTGTATCAACGTGTGTATGTGTGTAATTAGGGACTCAGCAGCACCAGGTTGTTCTAGGGGGGGTTGTACATAGTCCCAGAGGCAGCAGGCCAGACAGGACCTGTGCTCCATCACAGAAAGCCTGATGACAAATGATAGGTGAGCACAGGGGTCGTCAACAGAAGCGAAACACCCACACAGAAGTTGTGACAATCAGGGAACCAGCACCCAAAATCAAATCTTCACTTCTTCCCAACCCGAAACTCGACTCCTTTTATCCTTCCCCTGCCCTCGATGTGGACTTTTTTTGGACCGTTGCCACGGCAACAAAGTACCCGCCGTTTGTCGCCTTGTCTGCATGCATTAAGCGGGATCCGGAGCTTAGTTAATTGCGAGAGTGTTGCTGCAAGCCCACTTTCCTCTTTAATTAAATCAAGTGATTATGATATCATGGCGGCTCCTCTCCCCTCTGTTTCGACAGGCATGGTGCAAAAAAAATAACTGCCTTGTTGCACCTGATTACCAAGCATTGATAAAATCGCCGCCACATAACGCCGATAATACGCTGTTCGCCTCATTAAAATTAATGAGCTCAAATCTATTCCCGAAATGCTTAACTTGCAGCTTAACAGTATCTCAATGAATTAGCCAGACAATTAAAAACTGCTTTCCAATGTGGCCTTGCTTGGATATTAGGGGGACAATTATGTGTTTTCTGAAGAGGCTCTCCCTGGTGAGTCAAGAGGGTTCGGGAGCACCGCTGAGCTGCGGAGCATCCCTTCATTAAGTATCCTGCAGAACCTCGCTATACGGGAGTATCCTGCAGAACCTCGCTATACAGGAGTATCCTGCAGCACCTCGCTATACAGGAGTATCCTGCAGAACCTCGCTATACGGGAGTATCCTGCAGAACCTCGCTATACGGGAGTATCGTGCAGCACCTCGCTATACGGGAGTATCCTGCAGCACCTCGCTATACGGAAGTATCCTGCAGCACCTCGCTATAAGGGAGTATCCTGCAGCACCTCGCTATACAGGAGTATCCTGCAGCACCTCGCTATACAGGAGTATCCTGCAGAACCTCGCTATACGGGAGTATCCTGCAGCACCTCGCTATACGGGAGTATCCTACAGCACCTCGCTATACGGGAGTATCCTGCAGCACCTCGCTATACAGGAGTATCGTGCAGCACCTCGATATACGGGAGTATCCTGCAGAACCTCGCTATACAGGAGTATCCTGCAACACCTCGCTATACGGGATATCCTGCAGCACCTCGCTATACGGGAGTATCCTGCAGGACCTCGCTATACAGGAGTATCCTGCAGCACCTCACTATACAGGAGTATCCTGCAGCACCTCGCTATACAGAAGTATCCTGCAGCAGCTCTCCATATAATCACACAGAGCAAAGCTACCTCTAGCTTCATGACTACTTTTTTAATCAGACTCCCAAATTCTACATTTGTAATTTGTGTAATTAGATGAAGAAGTAGTGTTAAGTTTGGTAGGTTTATTAAAACTACAGAAAAACTGTGTTCTATTAGTCTATGCTGGCAGGACTGTTCTAACGAGACAAAAAAGTCCACAAACAATTAACTTCAGACGGACACTGAAAATGTTACATAATACATAATGGATACATTCTGTCATGCTGGCAACCACATTAGCTCCATTGCAGCACTGGTAATAATGACAAATCACCAAGTATTTTTTCTATAACTGTACTGCATGTACACAATTGACATACAGTCCAAAGACATGGGCCATGTGTTGATGGGTGGATATGCCTGTTAGTTCTATTAGTTCTGCCTGTTCTGGAGAGGTGAGCCCACTCGCCTGAATATGTCAGTGTTTATGGAGATACATAATATGGGGTGTGTATATTCCTGTGACGGGGATGTCACTGCTGTACATTGTTTATGTAATTGATGACATCCCTACTGGGATGGAGAACACCCTCCACCTGCTTCGTGTTTGGCTCCCATCACCGAGCAACGGGATTTACCACCGTGGTGCAGAGCGTGGACGTTTACACTCGCCATGTTTCCTGCGCCTGCGGTGTGTGAACACACAAGCTGACATTCAAACACACACACACAAAACATGACTTATTAACTTATATACAGTACATGCATAAACACCCATATTGTCTAGATACAGTTGCCATGACATTGGCCCGGGATAGGTTTATGACAGTCATAAATACATCTTTCCCCCTTTTTCCTCTCTCTACCCTACTGAGGTTACATTTGCAAACCGCTTTGGTTAACATAGAGATTCTGGGAACATCAGAAGGTGGGGGGAAATGAACTATATTCTGGTAATCCGACCAATTGAACATATGCGGTGGTACTTAATGAACATGATGTCATTTCGGTTGTCATCTGAGACATTCTCATCAATGATAAGATGACAAACTCTACAGTGGAAAGTCTACACATCAGAGTTATCGGATTCCCATGGAATTGTTGTTAAATTTAAATGTTTGAATATGAAATAATTCGTGATTTGATGAAATGTGATTTTAGCTTCTAAAATGTAAGATTTGGGTTTTCACTGCTCAATCAGTGGCCCGCCCCTGTGAAGGGACATGGGCTATAAAACTTTTCAAACACGCCCTCCTCTCCCTTCCTATATAAAGCCTTGACGACAATATAACCTCCTGTTCCCGAGGATGTGAGGACGACGGTCCGATGTCAGAATGGTTCAGATAATAACTACAGAATGAAGCCAACATCAGCGTGAGCTTTGGTTGCAAATGGTATGAACTTTGAACTCTTATTCACTACAGAAGTGATACCTCCTAATCATTGCATTAGCAACAGCAGCTGCAAACGCAGGTTAGGAAGGAACAGACAGAGTATCAGAGACAGAGTCTACCACACAACGACATTACACAACGTATCCAATTTACCAGCAGAGACACTCTTCAAAGGACAAAGGACTCAGTTGGGCAACACGGCCATCCATCTACCACCAACCTACCGAAGCGCAGCTCAGAGAAAATATTTATTGCATTTTCCTTTTCCAAATGGGCGGTAATTTAGAATGCATAAGATTCTGTATTTACGATAGCACAGCTTCGCCCTTTGTTCCTCAGTCTTCCCGCTCTTTCACTCAAACCCAGCCCTTTTCTTTTGCGTAACCAGCTGTCATATCTGTTCCGCCCGCTAGGGACGTTTTCCTTTATGATGTAATTTGTAATCAAGTTATGATTTAATTATGTGTATGTGTAATTCTGTGTGATTATTTAGGTATTTAGTAAATTAATAATTAAACCCAATTTTGTATTGCTGATTCAACTTGTTAGCCAGGGTTCGTGCAGATAACCAAGAATGTACAACTTTCAGATGAGACTGAATTAAGATGACGATTAATATTGACTGCTATTGGTGTAAAATATTACTAGGTATTTAAGAGTTTATTCGGAAGATAACAGCTCTATAAATATTATTTCGTGGTGCCCCGACTCTCTAGTTAATTACATTAACATGATTAGCTCAATCACGTAATATTAATTACGGAGAAATTATTTTATAGAATAGCATGTCATATCAAAGACACGACACAGTACAACATGGACACTGTGTCATGTTTATGATTTGTTGATGACAGTGAAACACAAACATCAGACAACGCAGGTAGAATCTAGCTCAGCAGTCTTAGGAACTGCTTATATATGAGTCTGTCAGTTGCTGCACAGTACACAGAGATCTGCCCAGACAAGACACAATGTGACATGGGCCCTCTGAAAGCGCAGACGGTATCACGGATCCACAGCCACGGTAACAATCAGACGCAGTTAGCTAAAGTAGGTGCTAATGCTGCCGCCTGCTCAGCTGCGTGAGTTAATTTACTCTATTTGAGCTACACTGGCTGCGTTTAGACTGGCAGCCCAATTCTGATCTTTTTTTCATTAATTGGCCTTTTGACCAATCAGATCAGCTCGGGAAGAAAATCAGATGTGAAAAGATCTGATGTGACTGGCCAAAATAGCAATTAAAGGAAAAAATAATGGAATTGTCCCATTAATACCGTCTTCTTGTCTATATTGGGTCTGGTCTACAGACTCAGGGCTGCTGAGTCGATTCAATCCAACCCCCCCATCCCACCACGTGGTCCTGAAGGTCCTTGCCCTCCTCCGCTCTCATTGAGGGTGAGTTATATTAGCTCGTTAGCCCTAACGAGGCTGTTGCCATAGTGTTCCTGGGCTTTGATGAGAGGAAACATAATCGCGTGCTAAACTGCAATATGAAAGGATACTCTGGCTTTACAGTGAGGCTAGTCGTCACTAAGGGCTGAGGTTGGTGTTGTCAAACAAAGAGGGGAAAGGGGCAGATGGGTTGATATTTGAACAACGCAGCAGTCCAAAGCAATTAGAAAGAAGCTATTAGAATGCTAATACTAATTCTGGAGGCTACAAGACCTTTATATCCCTAGACGTAGAGGCGCAATTTGACTTGGGCAATTACTATCTCTTTGTATGGTGTAAGGATTCTGAGAAACACCCATTTTGGCTCCTGCATGTCCCCCCTCGCAGCTTTCTCTGTTTCCTATGGCCGAGGGACCAGCACTTTGCTACACGCGGTCTCCCTCACTTGAGCCTCTGGTGGAACTCTTAATGTGTTATTTCATCTTCCATTGCCATAACCTGATTTCACTCCCATCACTTACTATGAGGTTCAATGGCGGTGGAATCATGTAGCTCTCCACGAAGGGGATCGATAAAAGCTTATTCCTCTGGATGGGTGATTAACAGGGGATGGCCATGAGGTGTTTTATACTGGGCAGGAGAAGGGGACAGGGAGTTCTGAGACTTGGAGAACTAGTCCCATCTCTTCCTGGCCCTCTGCCACAGCCGGTAAATCACGGTTTTGTTAAATAACATATCCCAGAGTGTGGCTTCATTACCAACTTGTTATTGTCAGCAGCAAAAAAGGTCTGTTAGCTCCAGTGTGGAACTCTCATCTATTTAATCGGTGAGAATTTAAGATGGCATTAGCATTAGGCATGGTCCCCTGCAGGTTTTATGTTGTTCCAGGAACATCCCCAATAATGTTTCAGGAACGTTTGGTCATAGTCCTCTGGATTACTTAGGACTGAACCATACTTGGGATTTTAACTCACAACCTCTTGGTTGCTAGGTAGCTGAAGTTCCTGCTGCTCTACCAGGTCTGTGGACAGAATGGAGATCGGCTATACATATATTGCCAACTTGAAGTTATTTTGAGCTGTATTCTGATTTCAATTAGTGTAAAAAAAAAAAAAAAAAGTATTATTTTGTAATGTGACCACAAGACTCAGGCTTAACTGTGATTTGAACTTAAAACCTCTTGCTCGCTAGCAACTTGAAATGTCCTGCTACATGTCCTGCTACACCACCAGGTCTGTGAGTATAAAAGAGATTTGGCTACAGACTTGCACAGTGCTAAAAGCTACCCAGGGGTATAAAAAAGGTACACTTCACAGGTACATATATGAACTCACATTGGTATTTTTTGGTACCTTGTAGGTATAATGGGACATTGTTCCACCAAGTATTTTGAATATAAGGTACGATCATCACTGGGCTTTGATAGTTGGGGGCAATGTACAAGTGAGGCTCATTAGCATATTTGGGGGGTGATCAATTATATGTGTATTTGTGCCAACAATCAGTGGAAGTATTGTAGCAGTTTAAGTTAAAGGTTAAGCTGATGCAAGTTGATCACCTCCTTTGACTAATGAGCTGCACGTAAAGAGCTTATTGTTAACTTTCCAGTAATTTAATGGCAACTCGTTGCTAGAAGTTGCTGTGAATTTGACTTTTCTTGGCTGGAAACCATTTGACAGTAAGTTATTGTAAAATTCACAATAACTTACAGGAAACTGGCTGCCAGTAGCAATACATGCAAGAAACCCATTGTGCATTCACCGACTCTTCTGTTGACAACATGCAACATAACTTGCTAATTGGCAGCATACTGTAGCAGATGCAGCCTATCAGAATATTACAGGCGTGGCTTTCAGCTAGATCTTTTTGGTCTCCCATGAGAGAGAATGTCATCCCAGTTAATGTGCTCTGCTGTATTCTGTTCATAAATACTAAGCTTATACACTGTCAGTTCTCCAGCCTTGGTTAAGGCTGACATAAGTGTATGTGATGCCACAGAGCCATGCAATATTTAATTTATTGCTAGTCACCATGTTATTGTAATACTCACTTCCCTGCCACACTATCAGGTCAGTGGGTGTGATAGATTAGCTACAGTAAGTTACTGTGAAATGTACAATTACTGACGTTCAGCTATTTACACTTATGTGAACCAGCTGTAATTAAGCTACCGCACAATACACAGTAACCTCTTAACAGTACAGCTCTTGCTTGTTACAAGTTCTTACAAAGATTGCAGAACTGACAGTGTCAAAATAAGTATTCAACCTTCATCAACATAACTATAAACCACTTAAACTAGTTCAACATTTCCACTGACAGTTGGCACAAATAAAACATATTTTAATCCATGCCCCCAAATATGCTTATGAGCTCAAGCCAGCACATTACCCAGCCCGGCCAGTTTATTAGGTACACAAAAATGGATCACTCCTACAGACAGTGAGTCACGTGGCCGTGGCTTGCTTTATAAAGCTGGCAGAAAGCATCCAGTTACTGTTCGGTTTGAAAGTTAGAATGGCCAAAACTACTGACCTAAGTGACTTTGAGCGTGGTATGATTGTCGGTGCCAGGCGCAGAGTGAAATCATGTGGTTTTTCCGTAAGTGGCTTACTCGGAGCATCTCAATTCTTCAACCGGTGTCCCGTTACCCATTACCACAGGCCTCTCAATCACAGTAGCCATGGACATGGAGCTGTCTGAGGAGAGGAGAGGAGAGGAGAGTAGAGGAGAGCAGACCGGCCGGGCCGGGCCCAGGCCAAGCCGGTGGCCACCGTGCTAAAACTAAATTAAAACAGACATGAGCTCACAGTGGTTCCATTCTGTCAGCAACCTGTCTCTCAGGAGAACCCGATACGAAGGGCCAGATGCAGTGACATCTCAGAGGGACGCAAATCCTCCCCTCCGCCCCCGCTGCTTCTCATAAACTGGGAGGGAGGTGGAAACAATCGAAATGTGCCACCCTGGATTGGAAGAATCAGGGGTCTGGTTGTGACAAGCAATTTTGTCAAATAGTTGTGACTTTCCATCCTGGTGAGTCAGGCTGTTAGTGCAGTCTGTGGAAACCTGGAAAACTTCTAGTCTAGAATGATACTGTTCACGACTTGAAGTATGGTTGTACAGGGATATATAAAGGTTTTAAAATGCTCTCAAAATAGAGACTAATACGGTTTTGAAATGGCCACCTAGGACTCGAGAAATTTGTGACAAGCAATTTAGTCAAGTCCATGTGACTTTTCATAGAGGTGAGTCACGCTGTATTATGTAATCACGGTGGAGACAACAGACTCTTAACTCGCTTTTGAGAACCTCAAGTGCTATTCTTACCAGCAATCGTCTGATTATCAAGATCTTAAGATGTTCTCCTCGCAAATCAAGACATCAAACACACTCACTCCCACGCGCTGCTGAAGAAGTTATTGCTGTACATAAAGGCTTTGTCAACAAAGTACTGTACAAGTCGGCTTATGGCAGCCTGCAGATTCACAGGTGATTGACGCTTTCAAGCAGTAGTTGACCTCTCTTCAGTGAGTCACTGAGTCACAGTGCATTATAATAAAAGATACCGGGCTCAGCACTGGGGCTCTCTTGGTGACATCCTTCAGCGAGGTAAAGCGAGCTGGCTTCCCTGGTGCTGTCCTGGGCAGCTGACGTGGGCACTGTCTGGCACCTGTCAGTCTGCGGGTGGCCAAGTGTGGCAGCCTCCATTAGCCTTGCTGACAGATGCACATGGGTATCACTCACTCTCTGGGTCACACAGTCGCCCGCACACCAACAACTGCAACAGAGTCACCTTGAGCTTTGACAGTACAGTGGCCCGTGCGTAGGTAAACGTGAACTGGCCCAGGACAATAGAGAAAGAGAAAGCTGCCTACTTGAGTCATTTTGGCAAGTGCGACCGATCTTCCTTATCCTTTCATTCATTTGTTAATTCGCTGCCAGAGATCTGGTTCGAGTCACCAGGGTCACTCCTCACCACTGCCTCTATCGCTCTATCGTATGAAGGGGTGATCTGGATGGACACGCTGTCAGATCAATACTAAGGTCTTCAATGCTCAAAGGGCACTCCATGAACATCCCATAGATTTAATTGGGACATCTTCACCCAGATAATTAATGAATTTCATCTGCCCGCCAATCCTCTGACAGAAACATGGAGCCTTGCAACATATGTAGCTGGTCATTCGTGACAGCAGCTTTAAGTGTTTGGCTACATGCCAGGGTGCTTAAACACTGTTTAATAAGTCAATTGTGGTGGTGACGCAAGGGATGACAAAGACTTTGACGCAGGATTTGAAGGGAAGATTACTATTCTCTCTTCGGGTGGCCACAATTTGATATTAGCCCACAACGAGTGCCTTTTTGACAGCGCACAATTGCATTGCATATTTCACCAGTGTTTTCCCTAAGTACATGGAGAAGCCAGCCGTAAATAAAACGTAGCCAGCCAGGGGGTCCTATATAAAACGTAGCCAGCCAGGGGGTCCTATATAAAACGTAGCCAGCCAGGGGGTCCTATATAAAAAGTAGCCAGCCAGGGGGTCCTATATAAAACGTAGCCAGCCAGGGGGTCCTATATAAAACGTAGCCAGCCAGGGCGTCTTTTATAAAAAGTAGCCAGCCAGGGGGTCCTATATAAAAAGTAGCCAGCCAGGGGGTCCTATATAAAGAGTAGCCAGCCAGGGGGTCCTATATAAAACGTAGCCAGCCAGGGGGTCCTATATAAAACGTAGCCAGCCAGGGGGTCCTATATAAAACGTAGCCAGCCAGGGGGGTCCTATATAAAACGTAGCCAGCCAGGGGATCCTATATAAAAGTAGCCGGCCAGGGGGTCCTATATAAATGTAGCCAGCCAGGGGGTCCTATATAAAACGTAGCCAGCCAGGGGGTCCTATATAAAACGTAGCCAGCCAGGGGGTCCTATATAAAACGTAGCCAGCCAGGGGGTCCTATATAAAACGTAGCCAGCCAGGGGGTCCTATGTAAAACGTAGCCAGCCAGGGGGTCCTATATAAAACGTAGCCAGCCAGGGGGTCCTATATAAAACGTAGCCAGCCAGGGGGTCCTATATAAAAAGTAACCAGCCAGGGGGTCCTATATAAAAAATAGCCAGCCAGGGGGTCCTATATAAAACGTAGCCAGCCAGGGGGTCCTATATAAAACGTAGCCAGCCAGGGGGTCCTATATAAAAAGTAGCCGGCCAGGGGGTCCTATATAAAAAGTAGCCAGCCAGGGGGTCCTATATAAAAGGTAGCCAGCCAGGGGGTCCTATATAAAATGTAGCCGGCCAGGGGGTCTTATATAAACGTAGCCGGCCAGGGGGTCTTATATAAACGTAGCCAGCCAGGGGGTCCTATATAAAAAGTAGCCGGCCAGGGGGTCCTATATAAATGTAGCCAGCCAGGGGGTTTAGTCTAGGCCCAGGCCTGTATGATCAGGACTATTTTCTAAGTAAGATAACCTTTTTTAACTTCATTCACAACGAACATTGATAACTTTGACAAAATCTTGTGCAGAGATACCTCATGTAAAGATTTCAAAGACACAAAACTGAAGGAGAAAAAGAGATCGGAGGGTAGATGTGGAAAAGAGGTCAATGGAATGCGCTGGATTGGCGCATATTCAACAAATCTGATCTAAGTGGAAATTTGTCCAATCCAAATATATTTGGCTGTTATCGCTGCATAACATTTAGAAATGGTCCCTTTTCAGGTTTAGAGGAAGTGACTGCTAAATGCTAACTCCTGTTCGTATAAGCTGGAAGAATAGCTAGGATGCAGAAATCAGTGGTGGAGGTCAAAGCTTTTTTGAACCGTAATGCAGTCGATTGATGACGGGGTTGACATCCATACAAACATTATACTCAGATTTTTACCTCAACATAGGTTGAAATACACATATAAACAGTATCCTAAATGTAGGATCATGTTGCTGAGGGGAAATGAGGAGATTCGGATCTTTCCTCCACCGCATCTTTCCCCCAAGTGTTTCCATGGCATTTCTATTGTTTTGGTAAAGTTCCATTGACCTCTTTACCGCATCTATGGACGAAGAAACTTGCCACAAGAAGTGGAGGCAGTTGTGGGACAAGCTAGTAAAGTATTTTTTTTTTAAAAAGGGTTGAAGTGGAGATGCAGGTGGGAAAACGGTGCCGCCTTTTTACTCATACTATATATTGGCTGAGCTCCTATGTCAAGTACCGTGAAACTGACTCTAACGTCTCAGAAGAGGTAAGGTCTTGTCTTTTCACTTAGCCAGTTGCTCGTAATTAGCTGGCTACAGAGATTAGCCCTGAATCACTACGAGTGGTTTTAAGTGGTGCAGAACTATTTATTGGATGCATATGACACACTCCACTCTGCTCGGCTCCCTGAAGTGCAAGAAGTATGACCGCTCTGACTTCTGCGAAGGCCGTATCGCTGTAAATGCTGTACGGCCACTGCAGGACCCGGATTGACCATAAATCGGCTTTAAGGGTGTGTATCGATGTAACCTTTATTTAGAGTCACTTAAGAACAAATTCTTATTTACAATGACGGCCTACACCGACCAATCCCCGACAATGCTGGGCCAATTGTGTGCCACCCCATGGGACTCCCAATCACAGCCGGTTGTAATGGTAAGGAAACTAATGCCATTTTGTAATTTGGGTGAATTGTCCCATAAACAGTTTGGCCTGTCAATCAATCACTGCAGTTTGGGATTGTCAGAGGAGGGGGCAGGATGTTTTAGTCACAGAGGTGGTAGGGATTCAGACCCTTCAATCAATGTGGATGAGACTTTGAAGGAAGGCGGTAGATTAATAATCTAGTCAGAAAAACGAGCCTAGTCTACTTTTTTAATACATTTATTGTGGCAAAAAACAACAGCAAGTTTACTCTTTCAATTTAGTTTATTGTGGCAAAAACCTAAGAAATAAAGTTGTTCTATCAAGTAAACAAGGATTCTATGTTGAGAAACAATATAGAATTGAAGGAAAATGGTTTTGAAAATGCAAACATTTTCAGGGGGAGGACCCCCAGACCACCGCCAGATTGTGCGCCCCCACTTTTATACCAAGTCAGGCACCCGTGAATAGACTTACCGGTATGATTAAAGAATGAAATAGGTGATTAAAGAATGCTACACAGAAAGCAGCAGTTGACTACTCAATTTGACACCAATCAAATCAACTGGCCTATATCAATATATTTAATAGTATCATAGCTTTTATAACTTTCAATCTGTTTTTATTTGATATATTTTGAACCAGAATGAGGCTCTCTCTCCACTACCAATTGTTCTTGCAGTGAGGATTCAACATCTTCATCGAATGTTTTCATAATTTATCTGCAGATAAATCAAAAAGTACTAGTAGCCTACCAGTATGCACATTAGGGAGACAAATGAATGGCTCTCAGCGAGGAGATTCGGTTCCCAACATTCACCTAAAAGATCTGTTCAAACAGAGGCTTTGGTTCGCGAAAAACCCATCACTAGGCTACATTGATGAATCCCTTTAGCGGTCACTGCCAAGTCTTGACATGGGCTTCGAATTCTAGGAAAATACAAATAAGATCTTTGGTTAACAATATGTTGTATGATTTATGGAATAAGCTATAACTGATTGACTTTATTCAGTCAGTTCGAAACCTTTTATAAACTAGTGAACACTTGCTGTTCATTTGTCAATCAAAGCACAGTAAATAGCCTATGTGCCCCGACTTCCTGGCTGACTATATGAAAGTTAAAACACAAAATAAAATAAAATGAGCGTGCAATAATTAATTGGATTTCAACCCATTGTTACCGCTTACATTACATGGGAGAACAAACATAACACAGAGAGGTGTGGCAGAGAGCAGACTGACAAACCAACAGTGTTCCCTGTCATCGCTCGCTTTGTGACTAACAGGCACCTGTCCTATCCAATAGATCACTAGAAGATGGAGAAGATAGACTTTCCTGACTAGCAATTTGAACATTTTGAATGAAAAGAAGTGTAAAAAAGTGTAAAAAAAAAAGTGTGTAAGTGAAGTGTAAAAAGTCAAGTGTAAAAACACTGCATCGCGTATACACATTAATTTAAAACCTGCATTGATTACCACTGCCTTCATATAGACATCCCACAAAGTAGAAACTAAGAGTTTTGTCAGTCATACAGTTATGTTTTTTTTACATGCTAACACCCTTTTTCCCCAGCATCAAAATGGGGAGGACCTGTGTGTCTCGTAGTGAATCATCCCACACATCTGGCAGGCCTGCTCCT
This sequence comes from Oncorhynchus clarkii lewisi, assembly GCF_045791955.1. Classification (NCBI taxonomy): domain Eukaryota; kingdom Metazoa; phylum Chordata; class Actinopteri; order Salmoniformes; family Salmonidae; genus Oncorhynchus; species Oncorhynchus clarkii. Next base: position 22,851,421 of record NC_092161.1, read on the forward strand.
CTGACACGTCGGACAGAGGCCCAGCTGTGTGGAGGGATAGGTGTCCCGGCGCTCCGCCTGCCCCGGCGCTGATCAATGATAACATGTGTTAATGAGTGTTTACTGCATGCCTGGCTGCAGTCCCTTTCTCACCACCTGTCTGTTACAATTATGTCCACAATACATCCATCCTACACCCACCCTCCCATACCTGATTAGTATGTAGAGTATGGGCCGATCAATGCCTTGGGGAGTGGGTAAATGTGACAGGCTTTTTTTTGCTCAGGATGATTAAATACCTGATGATTAAAGCCATTATACCGGTATGCTCAGACCTCGCTTTTAACTAACCGCTCGCTTAGTGGACGATACAGGAATACAAATCACATCAGTGAGTGAGTCTGCGTATGTTGGGTTTAAGAGGAAACTGGACTGACAGAGAACACAATTAACTGGAAGTCTTGGGGAAAAAGCTGTGTATTGAGTTTCTAAACAGGAAACTGTCAGTAGTCTCTGTGGTCATATCACACACACACACTGGCACTCGAAAGCCATGAGAGGTTCTGGTATTATTGGGTTTCAGCCACCAGCACTTAGCTACAGTGACCTATGATGCACTATTCTCCTGTACAGATAGACAAACTGACAGAGACAGACAGACAAACAGCCAGTGGGCCTCTGTGTACTGTAGTGGGACATATCCTTCAATGTCTCCTCCTCTATCCATTCAAACGCAGATATATGACTGAGCACGGGTTCCCAAACTTTTTGGGCCCTTGACCCCATTTTTGCAACCCCACCATGTAAAAAAAAGGTAATGTAATCAACGGCCAATGTTTACTTTTTTAATTGGGGCTATGACAGTGAAAGTCTATTACAAATCAGTCTGACAGTACTTTTGACAGTGTCCACTCTGTCCTGCTCAGCTTGTGGGCATTGTAGGAGGAGACACATGCGTGTTCTTGATAGTCTTATCTGTCAGTGATGGGATTATAATATTTTGTAGCCTAAATTGTTCAATAGCTAGATTTGTAGGAAGACAACAGAAACCACTCTGTTTATTACAACCGCATCTAGCGGCTACTGGAGGCTACTGATGTAACCCCGGTTCTACCTACCAAGTGCAATTATTTTAAAAGAAATTCAGAGTTTCTCTCACAACCCCATTTTCAAATCAGGCGACCCCACATGAGACCGCAACCCCTAGTTTGGGAGACGTTGGCTTAGAGCCACTCACTGTGTGGCTAACATTGATTATTTGTGGACGTTCACTGAAAACATGAATGGTTTTAGCTTTCAGATGTTATAGGTAAAAGCCCATTACAATGAAGTATGAGCATGAGGCCTGTACAGTGTTTATTGTCAATTGGAAGACCAGGCCTATAATGTAACCGTAGTGTATGAGTGTACAATATGTGCTAACATATGATGCACACAACGTGCTTGGATTGTGACAGGGTAGACAAGATAAGCCCACACAGACTCTGAATGCCTCCATCCATTTTATTTAGCCAGATATTACAAAGGTTATCTGTGCGGATTACAATGCAGTCTCAGTGGTTCGTGGCACCATGCTCCCTGAATATCTGATGGCACTGTAAATGTCAAGTATGGATCGTTTGACATCTCTGGGAAAAAAAATGGAGAGCGCTCCTTTGAATGAATATGACTGAGGTTGGCCTGAGTGCTCTCTGCTAGTTTTGTATTAAGACGTATTGTCCATTTGTGTACAACATTACTTATTGGGATTCAGGCTTTTGGCAAATTGATAATCAATCACTTTTAGGGTAAATTGCCACGTAAAGCAATTATAATATTGCACTGAAGAAATGGATCAATAATGAGTGTGGTCTTTAAAGAGAGAACTTTTAAAAAGGAAAGTTTTAGACTGTTAACAGGAAACCAGTCGCTTTTCTACATTGCATCAATTAGAGAGCGCAGGAAAGACACCAACTTGGTCCATTTAATCAAAGGAGTAGGCTGGGTCACACTTTAATTGTATATTCCGGATAGCCCATTTGCAGATGCTCTAACGATGGTCAAACAAACTATCTGTTGATAAGCAACTGCTTGCTAAGGTTACAGTTAGGGTTAGGTTTAGAATAAGGATTAAGTTTGGCGTTAGGATAAGGCTTAAGGTTAGGGCTAGGGTTAGTAGATAGTTGAAATGCTCCTGATAGTCTGTAAAGCATCAACAGATGGACTATCCAAATATAGTGTTACCACAGGCTGTCCTTTGCACACTCACACACATCCAAGCCAATTTGAACTTGGAATTTATGCAAATGATCCTTCCTGGGGATATTGAAGTCCAAGTGGATAAGGTTACCATTTCCCCATCCCTTGAATCTGGACAGAGTGTAACATATCATGTAATTCTCACTGAGGTACATCTAAAATGATCCCTTATCCTTTCCACAGCCGTGCCATTTGCACACTCACACGAATCCTTTTAACTGAAATCAATCGAGTCCCCTGGTAGGTGGATGGGTTCTTTGCCGGATCCATGACAACAGTGACGTTTTTGAAGGGAGCGATGACAGAAAATTGCCCCAAGTAAAGAGGCAAAAGTCTCTCTAAACCAACTCAGCAGATTATGCTACCTCTCTCACCATCCTAGCTACTGCACTCTGGTACTTATGCAAATTATTTATTCTCCTAAATGCTGTGCAATTTATTTACAACAAAATGAGTTACTGTGAAAAAGGTCATTTCCATAATAATGACAGAGGCCGGTCTCAGGAGCAATTGCAGGCTAAGTCTAAAGAATCAAATTAAATAGAGTAGATAAGACGACAAGTACATAGTAACCTAGTAACTATACTGAACAAAAATGTAAACCCAACATGCAAAAATGTCTAAGGTTTTACTGAGTTACAGTCCATATAAGGAAATACGTCAAATTGAAATAAATTCCTCAGGTAATCAATGGATTCCACATGACTGGGAATATAGATATGCATCTGTTGGTCACAGACACCATAAAAAAATGTAGGGGCATGGATCAGAAAAACAGTCAGTATCTGGTGTGACCATCATTTGCCTTCTTCGTCGCTTAGAGTTGATTAGGCTGTTGATTGTGTCCTGTAGAATGTTGTCCCACTCCTTTTCAATGGCTGTGTGAAGTTGCTGGATATCAAATCAAAGTTTATTTGTCACGTGCGCCAAATACAACAAGTGTAGACCTTACAGTGAAATGCTTACTTACAGGCTCTAACCAATGGTGAGAAAAAAAGGTGTATGTGTGTGTGTGTGTGTAGGTAAGTAAAGAAATAAAACAACAGTAAAAAGACATTTGAAAAAAAGAGTAGCAAAGGCTATATACAGTGCCTTGCGAAAGTATTCGGCCCCCTTGAACTTTGCGACCTTTTGCCACATTTCAGGCTTCAAACATAAAGATATAAAACTGTATTTTTTTGTGAAGAATCAACAACAAGTGGGACACAATCAGGGTGGTGGGACACAATGCAGATGGCCCGACCAACCAGTGCTCCCGCACATTGGCTAACCGGGCTATTTAGGTAGTATGTACATGAATGTATAGTTAAAGTGACTATGCATATAAGATAAACAGAGAGTAGCAGCAGTGTAAAAGAGGGGTTGGGGAGGGGGGGGGACAATGCAAATAGTCCTGGTAACCATTTGGTTACCTGTTCAGGAGTCTTATGGCTTGGGGGTAAAAACTGCGGTAGTAGAGAGAACAGTCTATGACTGGGGTGGCTGGGGTCTTTGACAATTTTTAGGGCCTTCCTCTGACATCGCCTGGTGTAGAGGTCCTGGATGGCAGGCAGCATTGCCCCAGTGATGTAATGGGAAGTACGCACTACACTCTGAAGTGCCTTGCGGTCAGAGCAATTGCCGTACCAGAGCAATTGCCGTACCAGGCAGTGATGCAACCGGTCAGGATGCTCTCTCTTTTGAGGATCTCAGGACCCATGCCAAATCTTTTTAGTTTCCTGAGTGGGAATAGGCTTTGTCGTGCCCTCTTTACGACTGTCTTGGTGTGTTTGGACCAAATCTAGTTTGTTGTTGATGTGGACACCAAGGAATTTGAAGCTCTCAACCTGCTCCACTACATCCCCGTTGATGAGAATGGGGACGTGCTCGGTGGTCCTTTTCCTGTTGTCCACGATCATCTCCTTAGTCTTGGTTATGTTGAGGGATAGGTTGTTATTCTGGCACCACCCGGGCAGGTCTCTGACCTCCTCCCTATAGGCTGTCTCGTCGTTGTCGGTGATCAGGCCTACCACTGTTGTGTCGTCAGCAAACTTAATGATGATGTTGGAGTCATGCCTGGCCATGCAGTCCTGGGTCAACAGGGAGTACGGGAGGGGACTGAGCACGCACCCCTGGGGAGCTCCAGTGTTGAGGATCAGTGTGGCAGATGTGTTACTACCTACCCTCACCACCTGGGGGCGGCCTGTCAGGAAGTCCAGGATCCAGTTGCAGAGGGAGGTGTTTAGTCCCAGGATCCTTAGCTTGGTGATGAGCTTTGAGGGTACTATGGTGTTGAACGCTGAGCTGTAGTCAATGAATAGCATTCTCACATAGGTGTTCATTTTGTCCAGGTGGGAAAGGGCAGTGTGGAGTGCAATAGAGATTGCATCATCTGTGGATCTGTTGGTCTGCAAATTGGAGTGGGTCTAGGATTTCTGGGATAATGGTGTTGATGTGAGCCATTACCAGCCTTTCAAAGCACTTCATGACTACGGACGTGAGTGCTACGGGTCTGTAGTCATTTAGGCAGGTTGCTTTTGTGTTCTTGGGCACAGGGACTATGGTGGTCTGCTTGAAGCATGTTGGTATTACAGACTCAATCAGGGACATGTTGAAAATGTCAGTGAAGACACCTGCCAGTTTGTCAGCACATGCCTGGAGCACACGTCCTGGTAATCCGTCTTCACAATCCTTGTGTTTGTTGACCTGTTTAAAGGTCTTACTCACATTGGCTATGGAGAGCGTGATCACACAGTCGTCCGGAACAGCTGATGCTCTCATGCATGCCTCAGTGTTGCTTGCCTCGAAGCGAGCATATAAGTGATGTAGCTTGTCTGATAGGCTCGTGTCACTGGGCAGCTCGCGGCTGTCCTTCCCTTTGTAGTCTGTAATAGTTTGCAAGCCCTGCCACATCCGACGAGCGTCGGAGCAGGTGTAGTATGATTCAATCTTAGCCCTGTATTGACGCTTTGCCCGTTTTATGGTTCGTCACAGGGCATAGCAGGATTTCTTGTAAGCTTCCGGGTTAGAGTCCCGCACCTTGAAAGTGGCAGCTCTACCCTTTAGCTCAGTGTGAATGTTGCCTGTAATCCATGGCTTCTGGTTGGGGTATGTACGTACAGTCACTGTGGGAACTGCGTCCTCAATGCACTTATTGATAAAGCCAGTGAATGATGTGGTGTATTCCTCAATGCATCGGAAGAATCCCGGAACATGTTCCAGTCTGTGACAGCAAAGCAGTCCTGTAGTTTAGCATCTGCTTCATCTGACCATTTTTTTAATAGACCGAGTCACTGGTGCTTCCTGCTTTAATTTTTGCTTGTAAGCAGGAATCAGGAGGATAGAGTTGTGGTCAGATTTACCAAATGGAGGGCGAGGGAGAGCTTTGTACGCGTCTCTGTGTGGAGTACAGGTGATCTAGAATTGTTTTCCCTCTGGTTGCACATTTAACATGTTTATAGAGATTTGGTAGAACAGATTTAAGTTTCGCTACATTAAAGTCTCCGGCCACTAGGAGCGCCACCTCTGGGTGAGTGGTTTCATGTTTGCTCATTTCCTTATACAGTTGACTGAGTCTTAGTGCCAGCACCTGTCTGTGGTGGTAAATAAACAGCCACGAAAAGTATAGCTTAGAACTCTCTAGGCAAGTAGTGCGGCCTGCAGTTTACCACAATATACTCTACTTCAGGCGAGCAAAATCTAGAGACTTCCTTAGATTTCGTGCACCAGCTATTGTTTACAAATATGCACACACCGCCCCCCCTCGTCTACAGGAGTGTGCTGTTCTATCCTGCCAGTGCAGCGTGTATCCCGCTAGCTGAATATCCATGTTGTCATTCAGCCACGATTCCATGAAGCATAGGATATTACAGTTTTTGATGTCCCGTTGGTAGGATATTCATTCGTACCTCGTCTAGTTTATTGTCCAATGATTGCACGTTGGCGAGTAATATTGACGGTAACGTCAGATTTCCTAGTTGTCTTCTGCGGGTCCGGACGAGGCATCCGGCTCTTCGTCGCTTCCTTTTGTGAATAATTGGGATGTCTGCCCTGTGGGGTGTTTGGAGAATATCGTGTGAGTCCTGCTTGTTGTTGTTGTTGTTGAAGAAATCTTCGTCTAATCCGAGGTGAGTGATCGCTGTACTGATATCCAGAAGCTCTTTTCTTCTGTAAGATACAGTTGCAGAGGGGCCTCCCGGGTGCCGCAGTGGTTAAGGGCGCTGTACTGCAGCGCCAGCTGTGCCACCAGAGACCTTGGGTTCACGCCCAGGCTCTGTCGTAACCGGCCGCGACCGGGAGGTCCGTGGGGCGACGCACAATTGACCTAGCGTCGTCCGGGTTAGGGAGGGCTTGGCCGGTAGGGATATCCTTGTCTCATCGCGCACCAGCGACTCCTGTGGCGGGCCGGGCGCAGTGCACGCTAACCAAGGTTGCCAGGTGCACAGTGTTTCCTCCGACACATTGGTGCGGCTGGCTTCCAGGTTGGATGCGCACTGTGTTAAGAAGCAGTGCGGCTTGGTTTGGTTGTGTATCGGAGGACGCATGACTTTCAACCTTCGTCTCTCCCGAGCCCGTACAGGAGTTGTAGCGATGAGACAAGATAGTAGATACTAACAATTTCATCCAGCAAGAGCTGGAACATGCTGTCATACACGTTGATCTAGAGCATCCCAAACACTCTAAATGGTTGACATTACTGGTGAGTATGCAGGCCATGGAAGAACTGGGACATTTTCAGCTTACAGGAATTGTGTAGAGATCCTTGCGACATACTAACAATTTCATCCAGCAAGAGCTGGAACATGCTGTCATACACGTTGATCTAGAGCATCCCAAACACTCTAAATGGTTGACATTACTGGTGAGTATGCAGGCCATGGAAGAACTGGGACATTTTCAGCTTACAGGAATTGTGTAGAGAATGCATTAACATTCTAAAACATTAGTGGCATTTTATTGTCCCCAGCACAAGGTAAGGTAATGATCGTGCTGTTTAATGATCATCACCTGTGTAATGATCAGCTTCTTGATATGCTATATCTGTCAGGTGGATGGTTTATTTTGATAAAAAGAGAAATGCTCACTAACAGGGATGCAAACAAATTTGTGCACAAAATGTATTTTCATTTGGAATGTGTCACTCACAAAAACAAAGTGATTGTTCACCAAAGAGGCACTCTATTGAGTCAGCTCATCCTCAACACATTTCTCCTTCATGGATGATACATGGCCTTGTCTGAACAAATCAATTTAATGCAAAGACACCAGTGCGGTGGCATTTTCACCAATGCTTATAATTGAGTTGCCCAGTGACTCTTCCAAAGGGCTGTTAAGGAACTTAAGCAGTGGCTCAGTTTCCCAGCTAAGTAGATAGAAAGAGACCTTTTGTGACCTTCCTGTCATTTGTGACCACGTATTTCAGAATTTTAAAAAATCCTACAGTTTGTTAAATGAAAAAAGAGAGAGGGCCAAGAAATTATAATGGCTCTGGACAACATGTCTTGCTGACAGGACATTTTGCAGGTACAGTGGGCAATTAGGAAGCAGCAAAGCTCCCCTTCAAGGAACAGACGTAATTTTAAAAAAAGTTTTTAATGACATTTTGAGAGAGGTAAATAAAGAGCTTTTTCTAGCCACCCTATCTTTCTCTCGTTCTCCCTCTACCTCCCTATATCTATCCCGCCTGTCTATCTCCCTCTCCCCCTGTCCTGTCTCCAGTAGTTCATCGTGATGGAGATGTGCTGAGCTGGGGAAAGACGAAGGTAAAAAGCAGTCATCCAGAAAGCACAATTAAATCAGAGTGGCACAGTGAATGCCCAGGCCCCCCTGGAGAAGCCGATAAAGAGTTGGCCCGCCTACCGAGGATACAGCTTTAGAGTCCTGTCGAAGCACGGAAAACACTCACTTACAGACAGTCCATCTCCTACTCTCCTCTTGCAGAAGTCTGGGTCTCCGCGGATAGAGACAAATCTCTCCAGACCAACTGTGAAATGTTGAGCTCAGACACTAGACCAGAGACATGATGTCAGTGACATACTGCACTGAATAAAAATAAACATAACATGTAAAGTGTTGGTCCCATCTTTCATGAGCTGAAATAAAAGATCCCAGAAATGTTCCATTGGCACAAAAAGCTTATTTCTCCAAAATGTTTGTTTACAACGTTGTTAGTGAGCATTTCTCCTTTGCCAAGATAATCCATCCACCTGACAGTCGTGGCATATCACCAAGCTGATTAAGCAGCATGATCATTACACAGCTGCACCTTGTGCTGGGGACAATAATAGGCCACTCTAAAATATGAAAATTTGTCACACAACAGATGTCTCAACTTGAGGGAGCGTGCAATCGGCATGCTGACCGCAGGAATGTCTACAAGATCTGTTGCCAGAGTATTTAATGTTAATTGCTCTACAATAAGCTGCCCCCCCAACATCGTTTTAGAGAATTTGGCAGTACGTCCAATGAGCCACACAACTGCAGACCACGTGTATGGCATCGTGTGGGCGATGGGTTTGCTGCTGTCAACATCGTGAACAGAGTGTCCCATGGTGTCAATGGGGTTATGGTATAAGCTATAGACAACGAACACAATTATATTTTATCAATGGCAATTTGAAGGCACAGAAATACTGTGACAAGCTTCCTCCCCACATTATAATTGGAAGAGGAAGTGTAAACTCTAACATAGCCTACCTATTAGCTAGAAAGGTAACACCAAACACATTTTCGCTAAGAGCAGCTGTATAGTCAAGAAAACTTACCAGCGGCCAGCGCACTGATAGCCTAATCACGGGAGTAAAAAACAGGAGTAGCATGCTGAATGCAAACAAACCAATACTGCCTGAAGACTAATGCTACTGAGGGCTAAACAAAGGGAGAGGAATCAGGGTGATGATGAAGTCCAGGTGTGCGTAACGATTGGGGAGCAGGTTTGCGCAAGGATGGTTGCCAGGTGTGTGTAATGTGGGTTACCAGGACTGGTGGTTAGTAGACCGGCGACGTCGAGTAAGCGTGACAGTGTGTGTAATTGGTTAGCTCCAGTGAGTGTAATTTGCTCAATATTAAGAGTTAAGAAATAAAGTGCACATCATTAGAAATAATATATTCTCCTCTTTTCTACTGTAGGTATGTTATGTAATTAAAAATGTGCTTATTCTGTTGTTGTTATCGATATTCATTACATTGATTAAAATAAATATTTGTTAACTTTTTGTTAAGTTACAACAACAATCTTCCCTTCTTTCCACAGATTTTCAATGGGATTCAAACCCGGGCTTTGGCTGGGCCACTCAAGGACTTTAACATTCTTGTTCTGAAGCCATTACAGTGTTGCTTTGGCTGTATGCTTGGGGTCATTGTCCTGTTGGAGGTCGTTTGCATTCTGAAGCAGGTTCTATTCAAGGATTTGCCTGTATTGGGCTCCATTCATTGTTTTTAGAAATGTTTGCAAATGTATTGAAAATGAAGTACAGAAATATCTCATTTACACAAGTATTCACACCCTTAAGTCAATACTTTGTAGAAGCACTTTTGGTGGTGATTGCAACGGTGAGTCTTTCTGGGTAAATCTCTAAGAGCTTTGCACACCAAGATTGCAGATTATTTGCCCAATGCTCTTTTAAATATTCTTCACGCTCTGTCAAGTTGATTGTTGATCATTGCTAGACAGCCAGTATCAAGTCTTGCCATTGATTTTCAAGACGATTTAAGTCAAAACTGTAACTAGGCCACGCAGGAACATTCAATGTTGTCTTGGGAAGTAACTCCGGTGTAGATTTGACTGTGTGTTATAGGTTGTTGTCCTGCTGAAAGGTGAATTTGTCTCCCAGTGTCTGTTGGAAAGCAGACTGAACCAGGCTATCCTCTAGGATTTTGTCTGTGCTTAATGCTGTATTCCGTTTCTTTTTATCCTAAAAAAAACTCCCTAATCTTTGCCGATGACAAGCACACCCATAACATGATGCAGCCACCACTATTCTTGAAAATATGGAGACAGTCATGGGTAGTATTGGATTTGCCCCATTCGTAACACTTTGTATTCAGAACAAAATGTTAACTTTTTAGCTTTGCAATTTTTTTTTCAGTATTACTTTAGTGCCTTGTTGCAAAGAGGATGCATGTTTTGCAATATTTTTATTCTGTACAAGCTTCCTACTTTTCACTCTGTCAATTAGATTAGTGTTGTGGAGTAACTACAATGTTGTTGATCCATCCTCAGTTTTCTCCTATCACAACCATTAAACTATGTAACTAATTTAAATTCACCCTTGGCCTCATGGTGAAATCCCTGAGCAGTTTCCTTCCTCTCCGGCAACTGAGTTAGGAAGGACGCCTGTATCTTTGTAGTGAATGAGTGTATTGATATACCATCCAAAGTGTAATTAATAACTTTACCAGGCTCAAAGGGATATTCAGCATCTGCATTAAAATATATTACACATCTACCAATCGATGCCCTTCTTTGTGAGGCATTGAAAAACCTCCCTGGTCTTTGTGGTTGAATCTGTGCTTGAAATTAACTACTCGATGGAGGGACCTTACAGATAATTGTATTTGTGGGGTACAGAGATGGGATAGTTATTCAAAAATCATGTTAGCCACTATTATTGAACAAATAATGAGTCCATGCAACTTACTCTGTGATTTGTTAAGCACATTTTTACTCCTGAACTTATTTAGGCTTGCCATAACAAAGGGGTTGAATACTTATTGACTCAAGACATTTCAGCTTTTAATTGTTAATTAATTTCTAAAATGTTCTACAAACCAAAGTCCACTTTGACATTTGGTATTGTGGATAGATCAGTAACACAACATCTCAGTGTACTCAATTTAAAATGCAGACTGAAAAAGAAAATAACTAAAATGACTCGGTAGCAGTAGTTTTCGAGAAAGAAATAAGGATAAACAAACAGCGAAACTGGCCTAAACTCTAAAGTATTTATGCAGACCCCCGTTTTAATATGTAAAGAATACAATGACTATATTGCAAATACTGTACATAATGACTATAAACTCCTGTCTAGAAATATTGGAGAAATATGGATATTTGTGCATCTCCTGATGACATACTGTACTGTATACCTTGACAGATCATGTACTCAAATTCCAGTGTTACGCTTTGCATGAAACATTATAGCCCTAGCAGAACACCTGGCCGGCCAGTGGATAATCAGTCTAAATGATTAGCCAGGTCCTATTTGTTAGACAGCCATGTTATAACAGCAGCAAGGCAGCAGGAACAGCAGTAGCGACGGTAAGATGATAAACAGCAGTGCTAGGGAAAAGGGGAGAATATCTCAATGGTTGGGAGACCACACATGATGACAGGGAGGCGAGAAGGACCAGACAGCGAAGGCCGAATGCGTGTGTTTATGTTCTCCTGACAACAGCAGGCCTCCTTGAGGGAGAGGAGAGGAGACGAGAGAACCTTATCTCCCCAACAAGGCTTAATGGGGTAATGGAAAACTCCCCCTGCATTCTGGGTAAGGAAGGGAACGTGGACAGAATGTGACTCCAAGGGGGAACAAAACGAGGAGTTGGTGTTGGAGTGTGATGAAGTCGGTGAGGCGAATAACCCAACTTACATCGTGATGTGATCTGAATACTATGCATGCGGAAAATCTGAATCTCAGTCTCTGCTTCATAGTAAATAACACATAGTAACAAGAGAGCTTGAAGAGAATTAGAGAAGGCGATGGAGCCTGACTGAAAAAAGGCTGAAATTCTGGCTGGGAAAATGGCACAGCTTTTATCGGTATGGGGTCCCTGCACACGATTAGATTGGCAGACAGTTCCGGCTGCTGGTGGCATCCAGGGATATCTTGCCAGGCGCTGAGCGGGAATCAATAGAAAACCGACGGGGAATGCCAAAGTAGACACTGTTAATGTCCAAATTAAATTACACTTAAAGATTTACAGTAATTGTAGTGGCGCAAAGGAAGATGGACATTAAAAAGAGGAAGGTGCTGTCATTAGATAGTCACTCTCTGTTAGTAGAAGGGAATGAGATATGGTTAGAGTGTTTGTAGGGGTTTGGACGGAAACACCAAAGTTTCTCTAAATGAGTTTGAAAATAAAAGGAAAGGCAACATCCCTGGGGTCACGATGAGAAGGCACAGCACAATCTGATTGGGTGTGATCTCTTGGGAGGATACACAGGTCCTGAGGGAGGGACCGGGACCGGTGGAGAGGAATGGATGGGAGAGTGTTACAGGAACTCAATACTTTGGTGATTCAATTGCTACCCACCAGTTGTGAGAGAGCAAAAGAATAACAGAATGTCCAGAATCAGAAAGAGGTAAAGTAGGAGCTAGCTGCCTTTAGGTGGCAACTTTGGTACAGAGGAGTAGTAATTATTTTGTTACAAGTTAGAGGGATAGACAAAACACCAAAGATAAGAAGAGGCTGTTTCGAGAGGAAAGCAACTACCCTGAGACTCAACACATCATGATAAATGTAACACGTCTGAATCGATATTGAGCAGTGCTAGAGACAACCAGCACATATTTCCTCATCAAATGCTTTGGGGGGAGAGGTTAGCGAGCTCCAGTATATGCTGTTGCACTGAGGCGAGACTCTGATGTATGGCAGGTTACACAATGAATAGCTGATGGATGGATGCGTGAAGTGAGGATGCTGACTGATACAGATGAGAGCTATAATGGCTTTGACAGCAGAGGGATGCCTCCCTCTGAGGATGTTTAGGTCTCATAGAGCCTCTCTAACTCACATAACCTGCCATTCAAATTGGCTGGGAAGAGCCAGGTTGACAATCACTCCAACAGACCAGCCAATGGAGAGGAAAGGTTAAGGGCAAAGAGGTGGGCATTTAAACATGGATACTGGCCATTCCAGACCAAGGTGACTGGTTTGAGATGCCATCCTCTTGTACTTCACTTAAAAGCATGGGGCAATCAGCGCCCACTCTAGTGAGACCTTGCCAGACCAGCCTGTGTTACAAGTAGCTGAAACAGCTAATGTAAGCCTGAGTCATTTTTAAGCCTTTCATAAAGTGGCTCCGGGGTCAGTTTGGGGTCAGAGATGTATGACACGGACAGGAGAGGAGAGGAGAGGGAAAAAAAGGATAGGGGAGGATAGGAGATCGTGAGACGTTTGCCATGGAAGAATTTCACCTTCATTATATAAAGCAATGCTTGATAGAGTCCCCCTGGAACTGAGGAAAGAAGTGACCTTTCATGAAGAAGTGACCTGTAATATATTCTCAACGGCCCCCTGCTGCAGCCTGCTTACCGTCACAGTTTTAATGGATAAACACATAAGGTAAGGGTGTTAGGAGAAACTGTGTTACTATTGTGTGGAACAGCTATTATGCACAATACTGCATTAGCATGCAGAAAATATCTGTCTTTTTGCCTAAATTCTGTTATTGTAGACTGTACAAGAATCATTTAAGCCCTACGTTTTTCTGCAGTCCACACAAAAATGTTTAAGCTCTAGGCTTAACTGGAGAGTGATGGTCCATCTTGGCATGACCTGGGGAATCATGGTCAGTCAATAAGCTACAGAAGCAGCACAGATTTACACAGAAAAGAGGCTTAAATAGTAACTTGCTATTCTGTTCCCGTAGTGATAAAAAGAAGTACACTATTTTGGGAGCCAATGAAAGTAGAACTTCTCCACACCTGCAGTTCTTTCTCTCAGAAACAAAACATGACCTCCAGACACAACAAATGGCTGCTATGACTGCGAGACCAACCACAACAAATCTTGCCCTCAGATTGTTTTTCAATGCTTGAAAGAGAACCTGGGTCTAGTGTTTTCGAAAGTGTCAGCCTTGAAGTACAGTACAGTACTGAGGGGTGGAGAGATAACAGAGAGTGGCTCTTCAGTATCCTGAGCGGTGCGGTGCCGCTAGCCTTGAACCAGCTCCAGGTGAGAGAGGATGAGTGTGGAACCCAGTTAGAGCTAAGCAGTGGTCTCAGCTTAATTAACTGGCAGGATGCAGACTTAAATCACCTCACGGTGAGAGGCTGGCATTTAACAGAGGGGGAAAATAGCTCTCTCCCAAAGAATGGGCCAACTACAGATGGGCAAATGTCATTGGCATGGAGGTTTTTTAAAATATACATTTTTTATTTTATTTTCGCATCCACAAATGAACAAGCCCTTGGCTGCATCTGGCAATGCTATTTGAATGTTTGCGACGAGTGGAACGTGGTGTCATCCACTCAAGAGAACCCTATGGGGCCTAGTAAGGGGGCAAAGATAGGGGTTGGAACTCTGATTTAGCCTGGCTCTTAGCCACATTTTGATTAAGCTGCGCTAACGATGTACCACGTGGTCGATCTGGTTGATGCCAGGCTACTTTTGACATTTATCTCACTACGACTTGCACCTCCTGTCTGCATCATGGGGGAGTTAAAGACTTCCACTCCATCATTATCCCAGGTGAAGCTGTAATTATCAAGCACTCCAGTCCCCCACTCACTCCAGACAGAGACTCCTGGAGTGAAGGGTTCCTCTGGAGAGAGATACAGCTGTGTGGGATCAACAGATGCTTTGATCTGCAGGATGGGAATGACACAGATGGTAGGTACGATACAGCATTGCACAGCAAATCCTAAGACCAAAACAGTTTGATGAGTTGGAAAATACGTTTCAAAAGCCTATCGAGTGCCTCCTAGAGTGGAATGCAACTGCCAAGCCAAAAGAGCTGTCTCTCTCTGAGACGCTCAGCTCAACACTGTGCTTGTCTTCAGAAGTTTCTCTGTACACATTGGCAGGCTGGTTAAACCCTCTTTGAAGGCCGGCTGGATCAGGAGATCTGTAGTTACCACTCGTTTGGACGAGGAGCGCAATCACTGTAAATCTTTGCCTGCCTGGGCAAAGGCAGAGTCAAAAAAACAAACAGCGCTGTTGCCTAATGACCATTTGGAAGGAGTGAAAAGGATGGGAGCTGAATTAATTTGAACTACATGGGCCTGTATGAAAGATTATAATGGGCCTCTAACAAGGGATCAATACACAACTGTCTCAAATGTTCAAATTCAAGAAGAGACAAAGGGAAGTTATGCATCAGTGATTTGTCAGTGGTTGCACAGGAAGCCAGGGAAGATTATAATAACAGACAACACGCCGACCTTTGTCCCAATCCCATTAAAATATAACAAGGGCCATCATCCCCTTGGCATTGTCCTGGTGATTGTTTCCATGCCGCCACTTGGCTAGTCACCGTCTGGGCTTGGAGACGCGTCGACTCTCTGTCTGAACCAGGGCAGGGTGCGTGTGTGTATATGTGTGTACATGCATGTGTGTGTGTATGTTTGGGGGGGGGGTTAGAGGTCTGAGGGGACGGACTCCATTAGCAATGGGCCATGTGGGCACTTACAGTACCCCACGGAGTTGAGTGTCACTCAGGGCTCACAATGACCTCCACACCCTGTCACCTCTAAGAGGAGTGACCCAATTCTCAACTTATAGAGGTTGTCAGTAATACTTCACAGAGCTGACAGAGGGGGAAGGTCCAAAACAGAGAGAATGAGGTACAGTATATGTTACATTCAACATCTCTTGCAAGCTGTTGAATCTTGCATTCATGACATCATCCTGAACTCATTTCTGGTGGTCAGTGACAGTGGAGCTGTCTTATTTTGGAACAGCGGGGGTGTGACTGGCTGTTGAGAGACACGTCTGCCCCCCTCCTGTCCTCTCTATCTGCCTAGAGAGATAAGAGAGGGTTTCAGCGTCACCCCCACCGAGCCTGGAGGGGACCAGAATCATCTTCACACACTGTCTGTCTGCCTGCTCCTCCATTAATTCTCATGTGTTACTCTACAGTACCTCCATCACTGATGAACAGAGGAGGAGTGTGTGTGTTTGGGTCTGGCACATACACCTTTGTGAGTATCAATTTATAGTATTAACACTCACAAAATGTGCCTATTCTGTATTAAATCACTTAGAAATCCCAACATCACAAAATGTCTCAGGATGTTAGAACATTTTTGCACCACCAAGCTCAGTGTCTGCTCCCTGCTATGCCCAGCAGGCTGGCACGAACAGAAGCAAACAGAACAAAAGAAGAGTTTCTATTGGACAAATTCAGGTAGGTCCATTTTGTTCTATTTGCATCTGTTTAAAAAACATTTTGTAACAGAATCTGTGGAATGAATACACCCAAGGTGTATTCATCTGCGGAATGAATACACCCTCTGGAGAGAGACAAGGACTGTGGGTGTTTTTGGTGTGTCAGGGGGTTGTGTATGTGTGTGTGTGTGTGTGTGTGTGTGTGTGTGTGTGTGTGTGTACGTCTGTCAGAGGAGCGGGTACAAGGGATTATAATGCTTACTGTACTCTTCTCCATTACGCCCTGGGCACCTGCCACCGAGCAGCGCCTGCTGCTGCAAACAGCCCTCTGCTGCATGGATACAGCACACACCCGCACCACTCAAACCACCTCATCTGCTAAATACAGTGTGAATCTAGAGAGAGATAGGGACGTAGAGAGAAATGTGAAATCACTGTGTAAAATATCATTTTTATTCCCCACGTTTCAACTTAAAATAAGTCCATCAACCTACTGTTCAATTATTTCAACATCAATAGTAAAAGTAAAGTTCTATATTCACGCTTGACTTTTGGAAAAATCCTACAAATTCCTATCACTTGTCATAACCAGTATGTGGAACATTTATCTGCATTGAACAGTCCATTTATCTGCATTGAACAGTCCATTTATCTGCATTGAACAGTCGATTTACCACGGACCTGGTGTCAAACTAGTCTCCTGACAACTCTCTCCTCAGTCTAAAGAGAGAGCACTTTGATTGTAGGGCACTCTGATCAGTCGTCACTTGTCGGCCAACTTCAAGGTCACGTCATTCTAGCTCTGTCACTGTTGTCGTGTTGGGAGACAGAGAAGGGACTCTGAGAGGGCCCAGGGGCCATTGGTGAGGTCCCCTCAGTGGCCCTGTAGTTGGCTCAATCAGACATGACACAATGGCCTGACATACTGTTCTGGGTAGTGCTGGTCTGGGCAGGACTAGGCTGGTCTGGGCTGAACTGGTCTGGGCAGGGCTTGGCTGGTCGGGGTAGGGCTGGTCTGGGCAGGACTGGGCTGGGCTGAACTGGTCTGGGCTGGTCTGGGTAGGGCTGGTCTGGGCAGGACTGGGCTGGGCTGAACTGGTCTGGGCTGGTCTGGGTAGGGCTGGTCTGGGCAGGACTGGGCTGGGCTGAACTGGTCTGGGCTGGTCGGGGTAGGGCTGGAGATTGAGGGAGAGTTGGGAGAACAGGCTGACTGTTGATGAGTAATGCATGGATAACATCCACTGTACTGCCAGGAGGCTGGTGCTGTGTGACTAATCCCACTCACTACCTACTGTAAATGAGACAGACTGCTCACTGCTCACTTATCATCTGTATATGCTGTGAGCAAACATACATAAATACTGATAGAAGGGCAAAAAAATATCAGAGTTGTTGGACAAACTAATGTATTTGTTATGGTTATCAAAAGTGCTCTCTCACAAGGAAACCATGTGTTTGATATATTTGATACCAATCCACCCATTCCGCTCCAGCCATTACCACAAGCATGTCCACCCCAATGAAGGTTCCACCAACCTCCTGTGACACACAACACTGTGAGGAGATAAAACAGATGCTCTGTGAGGCAGACAGACACTCCAGAAGTGATCTTCTTTCTTTCTGATTGCCATGTCACGGCCACGCAATGACACCTACTGAAACCTTGTCAGTCAAACAGTAGACACAGATTGTATTGTACGAATGATAATATACTCCGCCTTGGGGAAAAGGAGATCTGGCTGCTTGCAGTTTAACCTTGCATTGGTTTGAAGTCATGTCTACCCAACCTATCATTTATATAATGTGTGACTGTGTTTAGAGTTTAATGTTTTGGAGGAGGTATTTGGTTGATGCTTGACTCTTCCATTGAAGTGGTGATGTGTGAAAACATTTTGACAGGTTGAAAGAGGATAGGAAGCTGTCTCAGCAGCTGGAATATAGAAACAGAGAGCGATAGAGAGACAGAGAGAGACGGGGGAGTGAACAACTGTAATGAGGGGGGAGAGAGGGCAAGAGAAAAGGTTGAAGGAAAATAATCAATTCATTCAGCTAAATGTCAAAGCAGAAGTGGAAGTGGATAGACGCATTAAATTTCAGAGGCAGGATTTAACTACACACAACAGGTAATTCAGCACCATGGACAGGGACTGCTGAATAGTTTGAATGGTTCCTGGCTGCAGGAGGTAGTGGCACTAGCGCATATATGGGCAAAGGATGGAAAGGAAACCATCTTGGGAATATCTTAACGGTCTAAAGTCTTCTCTGTTCTTGTCTGTTATGTCAGTCAAAGATGATGTACAGTATACCACAAAAGTGAGTACACCCGTCACGTTTTTGTAAATATTTGAGTATATCTTTTCATGTGACAACACTGAAGAAATGACACTTTGCTACAATGTAAAGTCGTGAGTGTGCAGCTTGTATAACAGTGTAAATTTGCTGTCCCCACAACTCGTTAGTGTTACAAGGTCTCAGGTGTGAATGGGGAGCAGGTGTGTTAAATTTGGTATCATCGCTCTCACACTCCCTCATACTGACTGGTCACTGGAAGTTCAACATGGCACTTCATGGCAAAGAACTCTCTGATTATCTGAAAAAAAGAATTGTTGCTCTACATAAAGATGGCCTGGGCTATAAGAAGATTGCCAAGACCCTGAAACTGAGCTGCAGCACGGTGGCCAAGACCATACAGCGGTTTAACTGGACAGGTTCCACTCAGAACAGGCCTCGCCATGGTCGACCAAAGAAGTTGAGTGCACGTGCTCAGCGTCATATCCAGAGGTTGTCTTTGGGAAATAGACGCATGAGTGCTGCCAGCATTGCTGCAGAGGTTGAAGGGGTGGGGGGTCAGCCGGTCAGTGCTCAGACCATACGCCGTACACTGCATCAAATTGGTCTGCATGGCTGTCGTCCCAGAAGGAAGGCTCTTCAAAAGATGATGCACAAGAAAGCTCGCAAACAGTTTGCTGAAGACAAGCAGACTAAGGACATGGATTACTGGAACCATGTCCTGTGGTCTGATGAGACCAAGATAAACTTATTTGGTTCAGATGGTGTCAAGCGTGTGTGGCGGCAACCAGGTGAGGACTACAAAGACAAGTGTGTCTTGCCTACAGTCAAGCATGGTGGTGGGAGTGTCATGGTCTAGGGCTGCATGAGTGCTGCCGGCACTGGGGAGCTACAGTTCATTGAGGGAACCATGAATGCCAACATGTACTGTGACATACTGAAGCAAGTACTGCCTTGCTAAAGAAGCTGAGGGTAAAGGTGATGGACTGGCCAAGCATGTCTCCAGACCTAAACCCTATTGAGCATCTGTGGGGCATCCTCAAAATGAAGGTGGAGGAGTGCAAGGTCTCTAACATCCACCAGCTCCGTGATGTCGTCATGGAGGAATGGAAGAGGACTCCAGTGGCAACCTGTGAAGCTCTGGTGAACTCCATGCCCAAGAGGGTTAAGGCAGTGCTGGAAAATGATGGTGGCCACACAAAATATTGACATATTTTGTTCTCAGCTCCTGCTTTTCCAAGTCTCTCTTTTTCTTGCCCTCCTGGTTTTGACCCTTGCCTGTTCTGACTCTGAGCCCGTCTGCCGATCTGTAACTTTGCCCCACCTCTGGATTGTTGACCTCTGCCTACCCTGACCCTGAGCCTGCCTGCTGTCTGGTACTGTTGCCACAACTCTGGTTTACTGACCCCTGCCTGCCTTGAACTGTCTATTGCCTGCCCCTGTTGGAATATTAAACCATTGTCAATTTGACGTGTTTGCATCTGGGTCTTACCTTGATTTCTGATAGAAACAACAGAACAGAACCAATTACGCCTCAGGAAAGAACCAAAGAGAGTGACATATATAAATCAAATCAAATCAAATCAAATTTTATTTGTCACATACACATGGTTAGCAGATGTTAATGCGAGTGTAGCGAAATGCTTGTGCTTCTAGTTCCGACAATGCAGTAATAACCAACAAGTAATCTAACTAACAATTCCAAAACTACTGTCTTGTACACAGTGTAAGGGGATAAAGAATATGTACATAAGGATATATGAATGAGTGATGGTACAGAGCAGCATAGGCAAGATACAGTAGATGTATTGAGTACAGTATATACATATGAGATGAGTATGTAAACAAAGTGGCTAGTGATACATGTATTACATAAGGATACAGTCGATGATATAGAGTAAGGGTAAGTATATGGAAGGTAATCAGGCAGGTGATTGTCCAGGTGAGTCTGATGAGGAGCTGATGCGCGTAACGATGGTGACAGGTGTGAGTAGCCTGACGACCTCGAACACCGGAGAAGGAGTATACATGACACTACCCCCTCCCTGAAGCGCAGCTCCAGCCAACCAGAGGGATGGTCCCGAGGACCAGGAACGGATCCATTGCTTCTGTCTGAGGCGCGGGAGCCTGACGAGCCGGCCAAGGCGCCGGATCCTCACGAGCCGGCTAAGGCATCCTCAGTAGACTCGGCAACAGACACTTGACAGGACAACCGGGTCTTGTAAACCTGACAAACTGACTGAGGCATGGAAGCCTGACGAGCCAGCTGACGTATCCCAGGTTGCTCCGGTAGTGGCACCCGGACCCAACGTCACCTACACAAAAAAACTCCCTGATGTTCCCGTTTGATGAGGCGTTATTCTTCAGGGAGTGACTTTTAATCATAAGTAACACAACAAACACAAGTAGCGAACAGACATGAAACAAAGGAACAGAAACAATAACGCCTTGGGAAAGAATCAAGGGGAGTGTAATGAGGCGCTGATGCGCGTAACGATGGTGACAGGTGTGCATAATAATGAGCAGTATACGTGACAAATATAAACACAACATGCAACAATTTCTAAGGTTTTACTGAGTTACAGTTCATATAAGGAAATCAGTCAATTGAAATAAATTCATGATGTCCTAATCTATGGATTACACATCACTGGGCAGGGGTGCAGTCATGGATGGGCCCACTGGGGAGCCAGGCCCAGCCAATCAGCATTAGTTTTCACCACAAAAGGGCTTCATTACAAACATAAATACTCCTCAGTCAACTGGAATACATTCATTAGGCCCTAATCTATGGATTTCACCTGCCTGGGAATACAGATATGCATATGTTGGTCACAGATACCTTAAACAAAAAGGAAGCCTCATGCAGCCTCACGCAGCACGATACATCTCCTTCTCATAGAGTTGATCAGGCTGTTAATTGTGGCCCGTGGAATGTTGTCCCACTCCTCTTCAATGGCTGTGTGAAGTTGCTGGATATTGTCGGGAACTGGAACACGCTGTTGCACACGTTGATCCAGAGCATCCCAAACATGCTCAGTGGGTGACATGTCTGGTGAGTATGCAGGCCATGGAAGAACTGGGATATTTTCAGCTTCCAGGAATTGTGTAGAGATCCTTGCGACATGGGCAGTACATTGTCATGCTTAAACATGAGAGGATGGTGGTGGGGGATGAATGGCATGACAACGGGACTTAGGAACTCATCACGGTATCTCTGTGCATTCACTCTGTTCACAACGTTGACATCAGCAAACCGCTCGCCAACACAACACCATACACGTGGTCTGTGGTTGCGAGGCCAGTTGGACGCACTGCCAAATTCTTTAAAACAATGTTGGAGGTGACTTATGGTAGAAAAATTAACATTACATTCTCTGGCAACAGCTCTGGTGGACATTCCTGCAGTCAGCATGCCAATTGCACGCTCCCTCAAAATTTGAGACATCTATGGCATTGTGTTGTGTAACAAAACTGCACATTTTAGAGTGACCTTTTATTGTCTCCAGCACAAGGTGCAACTGTGCAATGATCATGCTGTTTAATCTTTTTCTTTATATGCCACACCTGCCAGGGAGATGGCTTATCTTGGCAAAGGAGAAATGCTCACTAACAGGGATGTAAACAAATGTGTGCACAACATTTGAGAGAAATAAGCTTTTTTTGCGTATAGAACATGTTGGGGTCTTTTATTTCAGCTCATGAAACATGGGACCAACACTTTACATGTGTTTATATTTTTGTTCAATTTATTAACGTCTATTGACCTGTATGTTCAGTACCAGATGTCTTTTTCAGCTTATTCACAAACCTGACTTGACAACATGGAAGGATCTATTTGGCCAATACAAGAATATGGAGGAAACCATGCTGGTTTGCAGCACAATGTGCTCTCCTCCCCTGAATCTCTCCCTCTTTTCTCTCTCTTTCTCCCACACACCCTTGTTAGTCCTAGGGTGGTGGGAGGACACTACAGAGTTCTAGAACCCACCCAACACCAATCGTCATGGCTTTTTCTTATCGTTTTTTATTGACGGCTAGTCCTGGTAAGTGGATGGGAGCCCCCTGAACATATTGAATAATTAATATAGATAGAGCTAGCAGGTCTTCCAATTACCTCTCCTTCCCAACAACACTGCATGACTCACTTATGATTTATACGCCACCAGGGTATTTGGTTTGGCGAACTGAATATGATTAAGTCTCCTCGTAACTAATAACGCTAGAATGTGGTATCTGATATTCAAACAGACAGCACATGTTCACTGGCCTTGTCGTCTTTTAGACACATGGCGCTGTGTCTACGGGTACACATAGAGATGATTTATCTAGGCTCAATCGTGTCTCAAACAACTCCACAAAGGGACATAGAGGCTGCAGAGGCTAGTGTATTTACAAATGGGATGTTTCTGCTCATTGTATGGATCTATGAGTGGGATCTGGTTACACCCTTGCATAAAGTGCACACGCGCATTCACACACACACACACACACACACACACACACACACACACACACACACACGTATTTTCCCCAAACTGTCTACATATCTGTCTATTACCACCCAGTCAGAACGGGTGTAGTGATGAGGATAGAGGTGCACTCTTGTCTGTCTGTCTGCCTGCCTATCTGCCTGCCTGTCTGTCTGCCTGCCTGCCTGCCGGTCTATCTGCCTGCCTGTCTTTCTTTCTGCCTGTCTGTTTGTGGAAACACTGGTAATGAGAACCTTAACATTATGACGATATGGAATATTACATTCAGCTCAAGTGCCCATTTGACTCCATGAAAAAAAAGAGAACGGCACGTCTTTCCGTGCAATCTAAGCATCTGCTACACGATCGTACATAACATCACGACTTCTGGGATCACGACCAAACAGACAAGGAAATTAGACAGCTGTCTTTTAAGTTACTATGAAAAGCACAGTAAAGTTTTACAACAGCAAAAGATCACAACAGCAAAACCAACTGGGAGCCTCTGGATGTGAATCTTTCAGGAGGGATGAAATATTAACGAGCTCTAGAGAGAGACAGAGAGAAAGAGAGAGAGAGAGAGACATTACATTAACAACACCACAAACGCCCCCCCCCCTAAAATCGTATTGTATGCCACCACAACCTCCACACAATCACATTACACTGTACACAACAACACAGTACAATCCATCCTCCAGCACCACAATACAACTGTACATACAACCCCTCCTTTCCAGCAAACAGACAGCCCTCCTGAACCCCCATACCTCCTGAAACATCTCCACACTGTTGATCATTTTATAAAACACAAATTCAACCCTAAGATGCTCAGGGACACTCAGCCACGCTCAAGGTCCTAAACGATATCTTAACAGCCATCGATAACAAACAATACTGTGCAGCCATCCGTATTCATTGACTTGGCCAAGGCTTTCAAGTCTGTCAATCACCACATCGGCAGACTCGATAGCCTTGGTTTCTCAAATGATTGCCTGGCCTGGTTCACCAACTACTTCTCTGATAGAGTTCAGTGTGTCAAATCTGAGGGCCTGTTGTCTGGGCCTCTGGCAGTCTCTATGGGGGTGCCACAGGGTTCAATTCTTGGGCCGACTCTCTTCTCTGTATACATCAATGATGTCGTTCTTGCTGCTGGTGAGTCTCTGATCCACCTCTACGCAGACGACACCATTCTGTATACTTCTGGCCCTTCTTTGGACAATGTGTTAACAACCCTCCAGACGAGCTTCAATGCCATACAACTCTCCTTCCGTGGCCTCCAACTGCTCTTAAATACAAGTAAAACTAAATGCATGCTTTTCAACCGATCGCTGCCTGCACCTGCCCGCCCGTCCAGCATCACTACTCTGGACGGCTCTGACTTAGAATATGTGGACAACTACAAATACCTAGGTGTCTGGTTAGACTGTAAACTCTCCTTCCAGACTCACATCAAAAATCTCCAATCCAAAGTTAAATCTAAAATTGGCTTCCTATTTTGCAACAAAGCATCCTTCACTCATGCTGCCAAACATACCCTCGTAAAACTGACCATCCTACCGATCCTTGACTTCGGCGATGTCCTTTACAAAATAGCCTCCAATCCCCTACTCAATAAATTGGATGCAGTCTATCACAGTGCCATCCGTTTTGTCACTAAAGCCCCATATACTACCCACCACTGCGACCTGTAGGCTCTCGTTGGCTGGCCCTCGCTTCATACTTGTTGTCAAACCCACTGGCCAGGTCATCTACAAGACCCTGCTAGGTAAAGTCCCCCCTTATCTCAGCTCGCTGGTCACCATAGCAGCACCCACCTGTAGCACTCGCTCCAGCAGGTATATCTCTCTGGCCACCCCCAAAACCAATTCCTCTTTTGGCCGCCTCTTCTTCTAGTTCTCTGCTGCCCATGACTGGAATGAACTACAAAAATCTCTGTAACTGGAAACACTTATCTCCCTCACTAGCTTTAAGCACCAGCTGTCAGAGCAGCTCACAGATTACTGCACCTGTACATAGCCCCTCTTCCCCTACTGTATTTATTTATTTTGCTCCTTTGCACCCCATTATTTTATTTCTACTTTGCACATTCTTCCACTGCAAATCTACCATTCCAGTGTTTTACTTGCTATATTGTATTTACTTCGCCACCATGGCCTTTTTTATTAATTTACCTCACCTCATTTGCTCACATTGTATATAGACTTATTTTTCTACTGTATAATTGACTATGTTTGTTTTACTCCATGTGTAACTCTGTGTTGTTGTATGTGTCGAACTGCTTTTCTTTATCTTGGCCAGGTCGCAATTGTAAATGAGAACTTGTTCTCAACTTGCCTACCTGGTTAAATAAAATAAATAAAGAATAATAACACTGGGTCCATTGACCCCAGGCTCGGAGAGTTAAAAGTCAATACGTCCTCCAAACTCTCCTACCTGCTGTCACTTGTAGTGGTGGAAACGGTGGTGGCCCCTTCTTCCGAGGCTGCTCGAGCACCCTCCTCAATGGCTCCAGCAGCGCCTCCTGGACCTCCTCCATGCCCAATTCCAGCAACCTAAGAGAGTGCCAACTCTTGGGAGGTTTTCCCGATAAGAAAAAATCTGCTAACTTGCGCTGTAGGTCCGCAAGCAGAACGCCCGGGGGATTGAGAACGGCCAATTTATGCCATAGGGAGGAAGCCGCCAAGTTGTTGATGATCAGCAACCTCCCTCTGTACGACACTTGGGAGAGGAGCTACCTCCACTTCGTCAGCTTCGACAACACCACTTGTGACACTCCTTCTCAGTTCTTCCTAACCTCCGAGCCCAGAAACAGCACAAGCATCTTTAGCTCCTCATAGCCCCACTGCAACCCCCCTGGAAGCCTCGGAGGTGCCCTGTCCCTCCATGCCCCACATAACAGAGCCTCACTCTTGCCCCAGTTTACATCAGTCGAAGATGCCCCCTCGTACACCCTCAAACTATTCTCCAGGGCCCGTAGGTTCTGCTCATCCCTAACCATCACTGAGACATCATCAGTGTATGCTGGCACTGCTATGCCTGTCCCCAACCCTAGGCCTGGTTCACATACTCCCTATAGCCTCCTGAGTAGCAGGCCCAGAAGGGGCTCAATAACAAGAATGTATAGCTAACCCAAGAGAGGGCCTCCCTGGTGAATGCCCCGCTCTACCCAGACTGGCCTACAGCGCCGTCCCCCCATCTTGACCATACATTATGCCCCGGCATACAACATTTTAACACAGGCCACAAAATTCTCCCCAGAACCAAAACAAGACAACACATTGAACATATATTCATGGTCCACCCTTTCAAATGCTTTCTCCTGGTTCAAGGGAACCAGTTCAAAGTTCACATTTGAAAGCCTTGATAGGTCCAGCATGTCCCTGATTATGAACAGATTGTCTGTGATTGAGCATCCTGGTCCTTGGAAAATACCTTGTCCACACAGAGCAATGCCACTGGCCTCCAGTTCTTTAATGTCACTCAAGTCCCCTTTTTTTGCACAGGAGAGTCGAAGCCGCTTAGCGGCAGCTCCCCCACCCCGACGCACTCACGCAACATGCAAAACAGGTCCTGTTCAATGATTCCCCTGAACTTTTTAGAAAAATCCTCAGGCAGACCGTCACGGGCCATCTCAGAGACGAAAGCTGAGAGTTTGTGAAAGGCCAGAAAATGTCAATTTAATTTCTCTGTGACAGAGTTTGGGAAGGTCTGTGAGCAAAACCTGAGAACACACAGGATCGGAGAGTTCTTCACTATACAAATCAGAGAAGAACTCCACAGCCCGCTCCCCCACCCTATCTTGACCACCAGCTCACCCTCCACCTCACTTATGCTACACTCAAGCTTCCCCAGTACTTTCCTGGGCTCTGAAGAGGAAAAAGCTATATCCTGCTGTCAGAAAACCCTAATCTGGGCATTCCCTATGTCCCACCACTAACTGAGAGACTCAAACTCCCCTTTATGCTGTCCCCACCTCTCCCAAAAGCCTTAGAGGCTTAAGCAAAAAGGGCATCTTGTAAGAGCTTTATATAGAATTTCCAATAGGATGCCTGCCGGGGCCCTGGTGAAACAGAGAACTGAGCCATGGCAATTTGATGGTCTGAAACCCAACTGGGATAATGGAGGCACTCAATAACCTATTGTTCTGATTCTTGAATGTATAGATACGATCCAAACTAGCTACACTCACCCTACCCCCAACCACCTTCAGCCATGTATACTGCTTTGAGGTGGGATACTTACTCCTCCATGTTTCCACTAGATGGAACTGATTCAGAACATCACTCAACACCCCTACTGAGCCCAAATGAAGCTCCTCACTATTCCTATCTTTAGTAAAGTCAATGGTGCAGTTCCAATCCCCCCCAACACTAGCACCTCATCCAGTGCTAAGTGTGTGAGCTCCTGCCTCAGACACCCAAACAGATGGTGAATTTCTGTACTTTGGTGGAAAAATCTATAAAAATGCAAAGTATAAAAAATACATGTTTTCTGACGACACAACGGTCTGATCATCGAAGACAATGAGAAAGCCTACAGGGAGGTCAGAGACCTGACAGTGTGGTGCCAGGACAACACCCTCTCCCTCAATGTCAGCAAGACAAAGGAGCTGACGTTGAGCTTCAAGTTCCTTGGTGTCCACATCGCTATGGACCTATCATGGTCCAAACACCCCAACACAGTTGGGAAGAGGTCAAAGCCTCTTCCCCTTTAGGAGACTGAAAAGATTTGGCATGGGCCCTCAGATCCTCAAAGTTATACAGCTGCTCAATTGAAAGCATGGCCCCTTGGTATGGAAACTTCTCGGCATACAACTGCAAGGCGCTACAGAGGGTAAAGCGCACGACCCAGTACATCACTGGGGCCAAGATCCCTGACATCCAGCCCTTAAAAATGTACTCCAGCCACCCAAGTCATAGTCTGTTCTCTCTGCTACCGCACGGCAAGCGGTACCGGAGCGCCAAGTCTGAGACCAAAAGGCTTATGAACAGCTTCTACCATGGCATGGCAATTGGTACCAGAGCGCCAAGTCTGAGACCAAAAGGCTCCTGAACAGCTTCTACCACAAAGCCATAAGACTGCTGAACAGTTAATTAAATGGCAACCCGGACATTCTGCTTTTCACCCCCTACCTACATGTACATACTGTAGTACTTCAATAAATCAATCACCTAACCAAACCTACATGTACACATTTACAGAAACCCGCAGGCTGCACACCACCACTTGGCCCAGCTCTACTCTCCTTTCCCTCGGTACCCCCTCCAGTAGCCTGCCCCGCAGCAGAGCTAACCCCAGCCTCTGTCCCCTACGTCCCAGCCTCCACTGCCGGCTGGTCGCGCTTGTCTGCACTAGCACTATTTCCCTCTCTCGGGGCCTTGTGTGGGCATGCAAACTTCTTGTGACGCAAGTCCCCAGACTCAAAACATCACAAACTATCTGTGCAAGCAAACCCTGCGTACCACCCCTCCACATACTTAACCTTGAAGTGTCCATTTAGCTGCTGTTCTGCATAGTTAAGACATATAAACACTTGCCTATGAAAGGAGACAACTTGTTTACCGGATTCACCTTGGCACCCAGCCGAGGGCACACAAAAACCACTTGCAGACTTACCAAAATGAACCAAATCCTTGCGGATCTCGAAAAGAACCGCCATGGAAAATATAATTTGGAAAAACCAAAGATAGAGAGTGAGAAATAGACGGAGAGTGAGAAAGAGATGGAGAGCAAGAAAGAGATGGAGAGAGTGAGATGGGCAGAGAAAGAGAGAGAAAGAGAGAGAGAGGGGGGGGGAGTGAGAGAGAGAGATGAAAGAGAGAGATAAGGAGAGAGATATTGAGAGATGGGAAGAGAGAGAGTGATGGAGATGGAGAGAGATGACAGGTAGTATGGTTAGTAAAGGGCAGTGGGGAAGGGAGAGCAATAGGGGCTAGTAAGAATGGAGGTGTGCATTGTTATTTTCTCCCAAACTTATTCCACATTATTTTGATCAGCACATTTCAACTCAATTAGCAGATGAGAGAATAAAACCTGTAAGGCTGTTTCCACAGCACCTTGAGAGAGGATTTCCGTACCACGCAGAAAGTTTCACAGCGCCACTGCATTTCAACAGCCACCACTTCCCCGATTTAACAAGTTCAACGTGACCTGGGGGCTAAAGGCACGCTAATAGTCTGCCAATAGCCAGGGGTCCTAGGAGAGGGAGAGCCAATAAAAACAGGTTTGAATCAATACATTTACAAATCCCATTTATCGACCATCGGTTTGAGCTTGGGCTAAAATATCCTGGAGCTACCATACTAATGGGGGCTATGGGCCAATTGGATCTGGGAGAACCCCTGGGGGAACCAGGCTAGCTTAGCTTGACTGTTCCAATCGCAGTGGAAATCCAAAGCAAGACCAAGAACTGCAGTGAGGTGAGAGGAGGGTATGGGCATATACAGGCTGGTTCCACACCAGCCAGGTACTACACGAAAGCAATATATCAATATAGCAATATAAATAACACAGTTTGCCTTTTAACAAGGGAACTTGAAATAGCAGAAAAAGAGGTGAGGTGCGGCGTTACATCTAACGGGTCCAGCATTGATGTGGGGACTCATCAGGTCTGGCTATCGAGCTGCAGGCCACGTGAAATAAACTTTTTAGCGCCACGCAGGGAGGCAGGGACACTGTCTCCTCCATCATGACCAATAACTGTCCTGCTCTATCCAGCAGCATACCAGCCTGCATCCCACTGCTGGCTTGCATCTGAAGCTAAGCAAGGTCAATCATAGTTGGTCCCTGGATGGGAGACCAGATGCTGCTGGAAGTGGTGTTGGAGGGCCAGTGGGGAGCACTCTTTCCTCTGGTCTAAGGAGATCCCAGGGTAGTGAAAGGGATATTGCCCTGCGTGGGGTTTTCTGTCTTTTGGATGGGATGTTAAACGGGTGTCCTGACTCTCTGTGGTCATAAAAAATCTCATGGCACTTCTTGTAGGGGTGTTAACCCTGGTGCCATGGCTAAATTCCCAACCTGGCCCCAATCCATCATGGCCACCTAATAATCCCCCTTATTCCTAATTGTCATATATCTCTCCTCACCTCTCCCGTTTATGTGTGGTGAGTGTTTTGGGACATTGGTAGTGGACAAGGTGAGTTTCCCCCTACCATGTAAGTAAAGCACTTTGAGTACCTCAGTTGGTAGAAAAGCACTATATAAATCCAATTCCTTAATATTACTCTCACAGTGACAAGCCAAGGCACTACTCAGTTTAAGAGGCCATTTTGGAACTGGCGTTACATTTCCCTTTTTGGCTTGTTCTACTGAGGGCTTGGCGTACTGTCATGTTTGTATAGTGTTTCTCTAGCTCTTGGTTTAATGTGTTTTGTTAAGTAAAGTATCTGTCTTTCTGGTTTGTTTTGCTATTGACTGCCATGCTACCCCAATGTCCAATACCCAATATACAATATCAAACATTCTGTTTGTGAAATGTAATGGTGTGTGTCTCTGGTTATGCAAATCCTTACATAAACACTTGATTAGTAGAAACCCATTCAATTAGACCTTATTTTCATCAGTAGACTTCAGTACATTAGTGGCCTGGAATGGACTGCATTTTCCAGTAATAGTGTCAAGTGCAACAGCATTTTTCTCTAGGTAGAACAATTAGCTACAAAACATGTATTCCAGTGTTTTTCACCAGCTTTGTAGCTGCGTAGGGGGAAAATAACTATAAATAATTGATGTGATGTTCGCTGTGTCCTCGTCAATGTTTCAACTTGGTGTCTGTGTGTATGTGTGTGTGTGTGTGTGTGTGTGTGTGTGTGTGTGTGTGTGTGTGTGTGTGTGTGTGTGTGTGCGTGCGTGCGTGAGTGCGACTATGTGCATGCATGTAAGTGTGTCTGTCTCTTTCATCATTAACATTGTTGATGAGAATACATCACATTAGGCTTCTGTAACGGCTTGCCTGCGCATCTTCGCTTAAAAACATGTACGAAGGGCACTTTAATGGATGGATCATCCAACGCTTCCACTTTCAAAGAAGCCATTGTCTGTCCAACATTCACTAGCTAGCCGCAAAAAAAAAGACATTCTGGAGAAAACTCCAGGAAGAAAGTCCTCTTTATATCTCTTTCCTGTTGTACTTTGAAGACCACGAGGCAATGGGCAGCCTGGATGTGTTGAACACCTGTTCATGTTATATAGCTCTCTTCAGGAGCCAACACCTCTAAACCAACACTCTATATGAAGCCTGGTTTGAGTGGCTATTCATTGAGCACCATGGGTGTCTGAACTGAAGCGTGTCTGAATGCTCACAAAGAACAAACTGCACAGAATGCACCTCTATCTAAGAACCACTTGTCACAATGCATTTCATTTGGAGCAATGGACACAATTCATAAAAACATGGTGAAATGACATGGTTAACATGAGAAGAATGCAGTTAGGGCCCTGAGTATTTTCTGACCATGTGACCAGTTCAGGAAATACTCTGGGTCCTAGTTGTACAGTAGTACACTATATTATGTGCTGCCATGGAGGGGGAGAGAAATTGGTTTACAGCTGTGTGCTTTAAGTGCTGCATTAATCTTTAAGGATGCTATTCCATCAATCAGTCTGTGAAGATCAAAATACCTCCCTCCCTCCTTCTCCCCCTTCCTCTGTTCACCCTTGCCACTAAATACCACATCATTTTGAGATGAAAGAGGCTATATCAGCCGAGGAGTATCGCTGGTGTTCCATCAGGGTCCTATTATGTCTTTAGAGGATATAAGCAAACATCCCAAAAAGCTTACAAGACTTACAAATAGATGGTATTTTAGAGGAATAAAAGCTATTGTTTTACACAACAAATCTGTCAACTTATGTTATTCCGTCCATTCCCTTTGAAATTCACTAACATCCAATTATCTTGGGAAGATTTGAGAGTTTATTTATATATAGGCTGCTAGAAGAGAGGCTTGTGGGACTGCTCTATGTTAACTAGCTCTATAGTCAGTTCAATGCCAAGACCAAGACTCTACAAGGCACATATTTAGACACAACCCCGGTGTCAGGTTGCGGCTATTACAGTGGAACGCAGTACCTCATTCCCGCAAAGAACAGACTGACAAACAGGTGGACAGCAGGACTTGGATTTTTGCCATTCTTTCCACAGGGTAATTACTTTGGAGGTGTAGCGGGCAAATGGAAATGTCAAAAATAGGCCAGGGGAGAAAAGTCACAGAACGTCATTCCCTTTCCCAACTAGGGCTGTTACGGTGACCATATTACTGCCACACTGGCAGTCACGAGTCATGGCCACAGTCAAATTCCATGTAACTGTTGAGTCGCAGTAACTAGGCTTCTCCTAAACTGCTCTCTGATGCCGCTGATGGTCATTAGTAGCCTACCAAACTTGCTATGCCTCATATTAGCTAGGAATGGGCATTTGTTATGTGCGGTTACGTTTTTAATGGGTAGGCTACACTGTTTGTAAAGCGGATTAATGTGCTTCATTTTAACAATTGAGTAATAAATATAGCAGCACGAAAAAGCTGGGATTCTCTTTTAAATAGTGGCCAGTCTTCATACCTGTTTGCACAATGACTGGGTTTATAAAGAACACGTTTCACTAGGCTCTATAGGCTATGGGCTCACCAACCCTGTTCCAGGGGTCTTGGGCCTATAGCAGTGTTTCCAAAACTCAGTACTCAGGAACCCAAGGTGGTGCACGTTTTGGTTTTTTGCCCTAACCAGCTGACAAAATGTAATGACCACCACAGCCCTGTTCCCAACACCATCCCATCAGAGGCTTTGCCTTGAATCAATGACCCCAGTCCCACCCTCTATCCCCCCCAGCTCTGCTCCGATGCCATTACACCGAGGTGTATCGGGAACCTGGCATGACAAATCCAGTGTATCCAGATAGTATTAACTAAACAGGATGGCTATTGAGCGCGGGTAGCAGTCATATTAAAGTCAGGGCCTATGTAATTAATCAGCGAGAGGTCGGTGGATGCCGAGCTTATCTGTCTGCCTTTCACTGACCCAAATCCAGACGTGCCGAACCAAGCCGGGCCAAAACTAGACCAACAGAAGGCTACTGAATAGGACCATGGGGATTTATATCTCCTGTGAACAACCAATTACAGTTGTAGACTGTGGACTGAGTCAATACTGTAGCTGGAGACACCAGATCTACAGACATAGTTACAGTGAGCTTTGGAAGAGTTACATCATCATTACATGTATACAAGGCTGCAGGGATCTCAGATTTGGCATGCAACTAGTGTTTGCTATGTCTTGATTTCAGGGCTGTCCCCGACAAAAGAAAATATTGGTCATCCTAGAATTGCCTGTTCTTTTGACCAATCGATTGGTCCAAATGTTAAAACGCGTATTTTTTCCTACATAGACACACCCTATGTGTTTTAATAAAATCAACCATATGTAAGCTACTGAGCTTGGCTGATGCTTTAAGCACACTGTGATTAAATAATTAAGACACACAAATGACTCAAGGGAGCCAGAGATCAAGATAGCCTAACCAGAAGGGGAAAAAAACCTGTTCCCGAACCTCTTCCTCCCGCTGCTGCTGGCCTTCGCAGATTCTGCTGTTACACTCCTGCTGTCATTTATAATAAAGTGTTTGTATCTCAAAATCATTATCATGTGGTTAATCAAAATTCTAAAAGTAACTTCCATTGCCATTGCCAACTACTGTATGTAAAAATAGCCTACATAAAGCCAACAAATAAAAACGTTACAGCCTGCAGGTAGAAAATATCCTGATAAAAATAAACATGGCCTATCTGCAAGGAACTTGAAATATTGTATCAACTATTAACTTGGGTCCTGCCTGAAGCTAGCACTAGCAAACTTGCAACATTGTATAAAATATTCTGGAACCTCAGAGTTTCCACTGAAAGGAGCTCCAGGCAGACACAGCTGTAGGCTATTTGCGCAAGGGATAAGAAGTAATCAGGTAGGCCTATTCTATGACATTTCCACCGGATCAGAGCATTATATTTTTTCCCCCTTTCACGCTGAGTGGTTATCAAAAGAGAGCTGGAAAGATTTTTCAGGCTGTGTTGAGGAACTATTGTCACTCTCAATGGATGTAAAACAGACTTTGTTTACTTGCTGCTTGTGGTGAAGAAAAAAATACTTTGAGGAGTTCCCCGGTGGTGAGTTAACACAACAATAAATACTATTAGATACCCAAACGGGCACATTTACAACGCATTCGGAAAGTATTCAGACCCCTTGACTTTATCCACATTTTGTTACGTTACAGCTGTCATGACGCTGGCCTGGGGGTAGGTTTATGACAGTCATAAAGGATTATGACATCCATGAATGTTTTGACAATCATCTCCCCCCTTTTTTCCTCTCTCTAACCTACTGATGTGACTATTGAAAACCCCTTGGTTAACATAGAGATTCTGGGAACATCAGAATGTGGGGGGAAATTAACCATATTTTGGTAATCTGACCAGTTGAACATATGCGTTGGTACTTAATGAATATGATGTCAGTTCGGTTGTCATCTGAGACATTCTCATCAATGACAGGATGACATAAAAGGTACAGTGGAAAGTCTACACATTATAGTTATCAGATTCACATGGAATTGTTGTGCAATTTAAATGTTTCAATATAAAATTATTGGTGAAAAGATTCAATGTCATTTTAGCTTCCAAATGAGATATTTGGGTTTTCATAAGGTTAGGGCTCTGCTCAATCAGTGGCCAGCCCCTGTGAAGAGACATGGGTTATAAAACTATGAAAACACACCCTTCTCCCTACACAATATAAGCCCTTGATGAAAATGTAACCTCCTGTTCCGAGGACGTGAGGACGACGGTCCATACGTTAAAAAGGACTAACATGTCAACTACAGAACTAAGCCAACCTCAGCGTGAGCTTTGGTTGTGAATGGTATGAACTTTGAACTCTTATTCACTAAAGAAGTGAGACATCCTAGCAGTTGAGTTAGCAACAGCAGCTAAAACCGTGGGCTAGGAAAGGACAGACAGAGTATCCCATCTACCACCCAAAGACGACACTACAACGTTTCCCGTTCACCACCAGACACTCTTCAAAGGACAAAGGACTCTGTTGGGCAACACGGCCATCCATCTACCACCAACCTATTGAAGCGCAGCTCAGAGTAAATATTTATTGCATTTTCCTTTTCCAAATGGGTGGTAATTTAGAATGCATAGGATATTGTATTTACGATAGCACAGCTTCTCCCTTTGTTCTTCAGTATTCCCGCTCTTTCACTCAAACCCAACCCACTTTCCTTTGTGTAACCAGCTGTCATATCTGCTCCGTTCGCTAGGGACGTTTTCCTTTATGACACAATTTGTAATCAAGGTATAATTCATTCTGTGTAAATGTAATTCTGTGTGATTAGTTAGGTATTTAGTAAATAAATAATTAAACCCAATTTTGTATTGCTGATTCAACTTGTTAGCCAGGGTTCGTGAAGATAACCAAGAATTTACAACTTTCAGATAAGACTGAAATAATGTGACGATTAATATTGACTGCTATTGATGTAAAATATTACTAGGTCTTTAAGAGTTTATTCGGAAGATAACAGCTCTATAAATACTATTTTGTGGTGCCCCGACTTTCTAGTTAATTACATTTATATGATTAGCTCAATCATTAATTACAGAGAAAGGATTTTATAGAATAGCATGTCATATCACTTAATCCGGCATAGCCAAAGACACGTCACAGCCTTATTCTAAAATTGATTAAAGAGTTATTTTTCCTCATCACTCGACACACAATACCCCAAAATGACAAAGCAAAAACAGATTTTTTGAAATATTTGCAAATGTATATATATATATAAAAAATAAAATGAAATATCACATTTACATAAGTATTCAAACACTTTACTCAGTACTTTGTTGAAGCACCTTTGGCAGTGATTACAGCCTCGAGTCTTCTTCGGTATGATGCTACAGTACAACATTGGCATACCTGTATTCGGAGAGTTTCTCACATTCTTCTCTGCAGATCCTCTCAATCTCTGTCAGGTTGGATGGGGAGCGTCGCTGCACAGCAATTTTCAGGTCTCTCAAGAGATGTTCGATCAGGTTCAAGTCCAGGCTCTGGCTGGGCCACTCAAGGACATTCAGAGACTTGTCCCAAAGCCACTCCTGCATTATAGTGGCTGTGTGCTTAGGGTAGTTGTCCTGTTGGAAGGTGAACCTTCGCCCCAATCTGAGGTCCTCAGCGCTCTGGAACAGGTTTTCAACAAGGATCTCTCTGTACTTTTCATCTTTCCCTTGATCCTGACTAGTCTCCCAGTCCCTGCGGCTGAAAAACACAGCATGATGCTGCCACCACCATGTCTCACCGTAGGGATGGTGCCAGGTTTCCTCCAAACGTTACGCTTGGCATTCATGCCAAAGAGTTCAATCATGTTTTCATCAGACCAGAGAATCTTGTTTCTAATGGTCGGAGAGTCTTTTAGGTGCCTTTTGGCAAACTCCAAGTGGGCTGTTGTGCCTTTTACTGAGGAGTGGCTTCCGTCTAGCCATGCTACCATAAAGGCCTGATTGGTGGAGTGCTGCAGAGATGGTTGTTCTTCTGGAAGGTTCTCCCATCGCCACAGAGAACCTCTGGAGCTCTGTCAGAGTGACCATCAGGCTTTTAGTCACCTCCCTGACCAAGGCACTTCTCCCCTGATTGGTCAGATTGGCCAGGCGGCCAGCTCTAGGAAGAGTCTTGGTGGTTCCAAATGTCTTGCATTTAACCTGTTGCGACGACCAAACCCGGATCCGGGATTCTATTTATAGACCTAAGCTCATTACCATAACGCAACGTTAACTATTCATGAAAATCGCAAATGAAATGAAATAAATATGCTATCTCTCAAGCTTAGCCTTTTGTTAACAACACTGTCATCTCAGATTTTCAAAATATGCTTTTCAACCATAGGAAAACAATCATTTGTGTAACAGTAGCTAGCTAGCGTAGCATTTAGCGTTAGCATTAGCGTTAGCATTTAGCAGGCAACTATCACAAAAATAAGTAAAGCCTTCAAATAAAATAACTTACCTTTGAAGAACTTCTGATGTTTTCAATGAGGAGACTCTCAGTTAGATAGCAGATGCTCAGTTTTTCCAAAAATATTCTTTGTGTATTAGAAATAGCTCCGTTTTGTACATCACATTTGGCTACCAAAAAATAAAAAAAAAAAGAAAAAAAAATAAATAAAATTCAGCCCTCAAAACGCGAACTTTTTTCCAAATTAACTCCATAATATCGACTGAAACATGGCAAACGTGGTTTAGAATCAATCCTCAAGGTGTTTTTCCACATATCTCTTCGATGATATATCCTTCGTGGAAGCCTGGTTTCTCCTTGCTCTCAAATGGAAAAATAATTGCACCTGGCTTTACGCTCCAATTTCGATGCAGGGACACCAGGCGGACACTTGGAAAATGTAGTCTCTTATGGTCAATCTTCCAATGATATGCCTACAAATACGTCACAATGCTGCAAACGCCTTGGGGAAAGGACAGAAAGTGTAGGCTCATTCCTTGCGCAATCAAAGCCATATAAGGAGACAATGGAAAACAGAGCTTCAGAGATTCT
This sequence comes from Oncorhynchus clarkii lewisi, assembly GCF_045791955.1. NCBI lineage: Eukaryota > Metazoa > Chordata > Actinopteri > Salmoniformes > Salmonidae > Oncorhynchus > Oncorhynchus clarkii. The sequence goes on from NC_092161.1 coordinate 22,889,025, forward strand.
GCTCATTTCCTGGTTGACGTATCATCTTGGTTTCACCTGTAGAATGAGTTCTGGGGCACTTACAGACAATATCTTTGCAGATTCTGAAACTTCAGAGTGTTTTCTTTCCAAACCGGTCAATAATATGCATAGTCGAGCATCTTTCTGTGACAAAATATTGCGCTTAAAACGGGAACGTTTTTTATCCAAAAATGAAATAGCGCCCCTAGAGATCCAAGAGGTTAAGAATGATTGAGGCCACTGTGTTCTTGGGGACCTTCAATGTTGCAGATTTTTTTTGGTATCCTTCCCCAGATCTGTGTCTCAACACAAACATGTCTCGGAGCTCTACAGACAATTCCTTCGACCTCATGGCTTCGTTTTTGCTCTGACATGCACTGTCAACTGGGATCTAATATTTACAGGTGTTTACCTTTCCAAATTAAATCAAATTTGTATTTGTCACACATACACATGGTTAGCAGATGTTAACGCGAGTGTAGCGAAATGCTTGTGCTTCTAGTTCCGACAATGCAGTAATAACCAACGAGTAAATTAACCTAACAATTTCACAACAACTACCTTATACACACACACAAGTGTAAAGGGATGAAGAATATGCACATAAAAATATATGAATGAGTGATGGTACAGAACGGCATAGGCAAGATGCAGTAGATGGTATAGAGTACAGTATATACATATGAGGTGAGTAATGTAGGGTATGTAAACATATAAAAGTGGCATTGTTTAAAGTGGCTAGTGATACATGTATTACATAAAGATGGCAAGATGCAGTAGATGGTATAGAGTACAGTATATACATATAAGATGAGTAATGTAGGGTAGGTAAACATTATATTAAGTGGCATTGTTTAAAGTGGCTAGTGATACATTTTTTACATCAATTTTCCATTATTAAAGTGTCTGGAGTTGAGTCAGTAAGTTGGCAGCAGCCACTCAATGTTAGTGGTGGCTGTTTAACAGTCTGATGGCCTTGAGATAGAAGCTGTTTTTCAGTCTCTCGGTCCCTGCTTTGATGCACCTGTACTGACCTCGCCTTCTGGATGATAGCGGGGTGAACAGGCAGTGGCTCGGGTGGTTGTTGTCCTTGATGGTCTTTATTTCCTTCCTGTGACATCGGGTGGTGTAGGTGTCCTGGGGGGCAAGTAGTTTGCCCCTCGTGATGCGTTGTGCAGACACTACCCTCTGGAGAGCCTTACGGTTGTGGGCAGAGCAGTTGAGGTACCAGGCAGTGATACAGCCCGACAGGATGCTCTCGATTGTGCATCTATAAAAGTTTGTGAGTGTTTTTGGTGACAAGCCAAATTTCTTCAGCCTCCTGAGGTTGAAGCGGGGCTGCTGCGCCGCCTTCACCACTCTGTCTGTGTGGGTGGACCAATTCAGTTTGTCCGTCATGTGTACGCCGAGGAACTTAAAACTTACTACCCTCTCCACAAATGTCCCGTCGATGTGGATAAGGGGAGTGCTCCCTTTGCTGTTTCCTGAAGTCCACGATCATCTCCTTTGTTTTGTTGACGTTGAGTGTAAAGTTATTTTCCTGACACCACACTCCGAGGGCCCTCACCTCCTCCCTGTATGCCGTCTCGTCGTTGTTGGTAATCAAGCCTAAAACTGTAGTGTCGTCTGCAAACTTGATGATTGAGTTGGAGGCGTGCATGGCCACGCAGTCGTGGGTGAACAGGGAGTACAGGAGAGGGCTCAGAACGCACCCATGTGGGGCCCCAGTGTTGAGGATCAGTGGGGTGGAGATGTTGTTACCTACCCTCATCACCTGGGGGCGGCCCGTCAGGAAGTCCAGTACCCAGTTGCACAGGGCGGGGTCGAGACCCAAGGTCTCGAGCTTGTTGACGAGTTTGGAGGGTGCTATGGTGTTAAATGCTGAGCTGTAGTCGATGAACAGTATTCTCACATAGGTATTCCTCTTGTACAGATGGGTTTTGGTAGCGGGCCATGTCAGTGGCACTGTATTGTCCTCAAAGCGAGCAAATAAGTTGTTTAGTCTTTCTGGGAGCAAGACATCCTGGTCCGCGACGGGGCTGGTTTTCTTTTTGTAATCCGTGATTGACTGTAGACCCTGCCACATACCTCTTGTGTCTGAGCCGTTGAATTGTGACTCTACTTTGTCTTTATACTGACGCTTAGCTTGTTTGATTGCCTTGCGGAGGGAATAGCTACACTGTTTGTATTCGGTCATGATTCCGGTCACCTTGCCCTGATTAAAAGCAGTGGTTCGTGCTTTCAGTTTCGCGCGAATGCTGCCATCAATCCACGGTTTCTGGGTTGGGAATGTTTCAATAGTTGCTGTGGGTACGACATCGCTGATGCACTTGCTAATGAACTCGCTTACCGAATCAGCGTATTCGTCAATGTTGTTGTTTGACGCAATGCGGAACATATCCCAGTCCACGTGATCGAAGCATTGAATCAGATTGGTCGGACCAGCATTGAACAGACCTGAGCGCGGGAGCTTCCTGTTTTAGTCTCTGTCTATAGGCAGGGAGCAACAAAATGGAGTCGTAGTCAGCTTTTCCGAAAGGAGGGCGGGGGAGGGCCTTATATGCATCGCGGGAAGTTACAATAACAATGATCCAGGGTTTTACCAGCCCTGGTAGCACAATCGATATGCTGATATGCTGATCATGTCCATTCAATTGAATTTACAACAGGTGGACTCCAATCAAGTTGTAGAAACATCACAAGGATGATCAATGAAACCAGGATGCACCTGAGGTCAATTTCGAGTCTCATAGCAAAGGGTCTGAATACTTACACTACCGTTCAAAAGTTTGGGGTACACACGAAATGTCCTTGTTTTTGAAAGAAATAACATCCAATTGATCCAAAAAACAGTGTATACATTGTTAATGTTGTAAATGACCATTGTAGCTGAAAACGGCAGATTTTTAATGGAATATCTACATAGGCGTACAAATCAGTTCAAATCAAATTGTATTAGTCACATGCGCCGAATATAACAGCTGTAGACTTTACAGTGAAATGCTTACTTACGAGCTCCTAACAAACAATGCAGTTAAAAAAATATGGATAAGAATAATAAATAAAAGTAACAAGTAATTATAGAGCAGCAGTAAAATAACAATAGCGAGACTATATACAGGGGTGTACCAGTACAGAGTATATAGCGAGACTATATACAGGGGGGTACTGGTACAGAGTCAATGTGTGGGGGCACCAGTTAGTTAAGGTAATATGTACATGTAGGTCGAGTTATTAAAGTGACTATGCATAGATGATAACAACAGAGAGTAGCAGCAGTGTAAAAGAGGGGGAGAGGCGGGGGGGGGGGGGGGGGCAATGCAAATAGTCTGGGTAGCCATTTGATCAGATGTTCAGGAGTCTTATGGCTTGGGGGTAGAAGCTGTTAAGAAGCTTATTGGACCTAGACCTAGATAGCAGAGAGAACAGTCTATGACTAGGGTGGCTGGAGTCATTTTTAGGGCATTCCTCTGACACTGCCTGGTATAGAGGTCCTGGATGGCAGGACGCTTGGCCCCAGTGATGAACTGGGCCATTCATACTACCCTCTTTAGTGCCTTGCAGTCGGAGGCCGAGCAGTTGCCATACCAGGCAGTGATGCAACCTCTTGATGGTGCAGCTGTAGAACCTTTTGAGGATCTGAGGACCCATGCCAAACCTCTTCAGTCTCTTGAGGGGGAATAGGTTTTGTCGTGCCCTCTCCACGACTGTCTTGGTGTGCTTGGATCATGTTAGTTTGTTGGTGATGTGGACACCGAGGAACTTGAAGCTCTTAATCTGCTCCACTGCAGCCCTGTTAATGTGAATGGGGGCGTGCTCTGTCCTCTTTTTCATGTAGTCCACAATCATCTCCATTGCCTTGAAAACATTGAGGGAGAGGTTGTTGTCCTGGCAACACATGGCCAGGTCTCTGACCTCCTCCCTATAGGCTGTCTCGTCGTTGTCGGTGATCAGGCCTACCACTGTTAATGATGGTGTTGGAGTCATGCCTGGTCGTGCAGTCATGAGTGAACAGAGAGTGCAGGATGGGACTGAGCACGCACCCCTGAGGGGCCCCTTTTGTTGAGGATCAGCGTGGCGGATTTGTTGTTACCTACCCTTACCACCTGGGGGCGGCCCGTCAGGAAGTCCAGGATCCCAGAGGGAGGTGTGTAGTTCCAGGGTCCCTAGCTTATTGATGAGCTTTGAGGGCACTATGGTGTTGAACACTGAGCTGTAGTCAATGAATAGCATTCTCACATAGGTGTTCCTTTTTCCATGTGGGAAAGGGCAGTGTGGAGTGCAATAGAGATTGCATCATCTGTGAATCTGTTGGGGTGATATGCAAATTGAAGTGGGTCTAGGGTTTCTGGGATAATGGTGTTGACGTGAGCCATGACCAGCCTTTCAAAGGACTTCATGGCTACAGACGTGAGTGCTTCGGGTCGGTAGTCACTTTGGCAGGTTACCTTATTGTTCTTGGGCACAGGGGCTATGGTGGTCTGCTTGAAACATGTTGCTATTACAGACTCAGACAGGGAGAGGTTGAAAATGTCTGTGAAGACACTTGCCAGTTGGTCAGCGCATGCTCGGAGTACATGTCCTGGTAAATCGTCTGGCCCTGCGGCCTTGTGAATGTTGACCTGTTTAAAGGTCTTACTCACATCGGCTGCGGAGAGCGTGATCAGACAGTCATCCGGAACAGCTGATGCTCTCATGCGCCACCTCTGCGTTTTCCTGTTTGCTTTTGGCCGCATACAGGCCATTGAGTGCGGTCTTAGTGCCCGCATTAGTTTGTGGTGGTAAATAGACAGCTACAAAGAATATAGATGAAAAGTCTCTAGGTAGATACAGTGGTCAACAGCTTATCATGAGATACTCTACCTCAGGCGAGCAATAGCTCGAGACTTCCTTAGATATCGTGCACCAGCTGTTATTTACAAAAATACATAGTCGGCCGCCCCTTCTCTTACCAGACGCCGCTGTTCTAACCTGCCGGTACAGCCAGCGGTATGTTGATAGTGTCGTCGTTCAGCCACGACTCCGTGAGGCATAAGATATTACAGTTTTGAATGTCCCATTGGTAGTTTAATCTTCCGCATAGGTCATAGATTTATTCTCCAAAGATTGCACGTTTCCTAGCAGAATGGAAGGAAGTGGGGGTTTATTCAATCGCCTACAAATTCTCAGAAGGCAGCCCGCCCTCTGGCCCCTTTTTCTCCGCCTTCTCTTCATGAAAATCACGGGGATCTGGGCCTGTTCCCGAGAAAGCAGTATATCATTTGCGTTGGGCTCGTCAGACTTGTTAAAGGAAAAAAAATATTCTGCCAGTCCGTGGTGAGTATTCGCAGTCCTGATGTCCAGAAGTTATTTTCGGTCATAAGAGACTATAGCGGAAACATTATGTACAAAATAAGTTAAAACATTTTTAAAAAGTTACAAACAACACAAATAAACAAACAAAAAACACAATCGGTTGGGGACACGTAAACGTCAGCCTTCGTTTATCAGGCCCATTATCAGCAACCATCACTCCTGTGTCCCAATGGCATGTTGTGTTAGCCAATCCAAGTAAATAATTTGAAAAGGCTATTTAATCATTAGAAAAACCTTTTTCAATTATGTTAGCACAGCTGAAAACTGTTGTTCTGATTAAAGAAGCAATACAACTGGCCTTCTTTAGACTAGTTGAATATCTGCAGCATTAGCATTTGTGGGTTTGATGACAGGCTCAAAATGGCCAGAAACAAAAAACTTTCTTCTGAAACTCATCAGTCTATTATTGTTCTGCGAAATGAAGGCTATTCCATGCGAGAAATCTCTAACCGGGATAGAAAGAGGAGTGGGAGGCCCGGTGCACAACTGAGCAAGAGGACAAGTACATTAGAGTGTCTAGTTTAAGAAACAGAGGTCACAAGTTCTCAACTGGCAGCTTCATTAAATAGTACCCGCAAAACACCAGTTTCAACGTCAACAACACATCTCAGAGGAGTGCTTGACACCATTGACACTGTCAAGCATGGTGGAGACAATGTGATGGTCTGGGTGTGCTTTGGTGGTGGTAAAATGGGAGATTTGTACAGGGTAAAAGGGACCTTGAAGAAGGAAGGCTATCACTCTATTTTGCACCGCCATGCCATACACGGTGGATGCACTTAATTGGAGCCAATTTCCTTCTACAACAGGACAATGACCCAAAGCACAGCTCCAAACTATGCAATAACTATTTAGGGAAGAAGCAGTCAGCTAGTATTCTGTCTGTAATGGAGTGGGCAGCACAGTCACCGGATCTCAACCCTTTTGAGCTGTTGTGGGAGTAGTTTGACCGTATGGTACGTGAAATCTCTTCAGATTACCTCAACAAATTAACAACTAGAATGCCAAAGGTCTGCAAGGCTGTAATTGATGCAAATGGAGGATTATTTGACAAAAGCTAAGTTTGAAGGACACAATTATTATTTCAATTAAAAATCATAATTTATAACCTTGTCAACATCTTGACTATATTTCCTACTTATTTTGCAACTCATTTCATGTATGTTTTCATGGAAAACAAGGACATTTCTAAATGACCCCAAACTTTTGAATGGTAGTGTATGTAAATAAGGTATTTCTGTGTTTTATTTGCATTAAATTTGCAAACATTTCAAAAAACTTGTTTTTGCCTTTTCATTATGGGGTGTGGTGTGTAGATTGATAATTTAAACAACTTTAGAATAAGGCTGTAATGTAACAAAATGTGGAAAAGGGGAAGGGGTCTGAATACTTCCGAATGCACTGTATCAACCTACATTTGCACACATTTGCCTAGACCTACATCTATGTATAATCAGGTGTATCCTTACTGAACATTGACAGGAGCGCTACAAAATAATGACAATTAAAAAGTTGACAATTCCTAAATGGAATGAAATAAACCAAAACGTGTTCCTCACAAGTGTAGCCTAGCTCTCCCCCACCCTCCACTTGGCAAATCTGACCATAATTCTATCCACCTGATTCCTGCTTTCAAGCAAAAACTAAAGCAGGAAGTACCAGTGACTCGCTCAATACGGAAGTGATCAGTGTTTTGCTAGCACAGACTGGAATTTGTTCAGGGATTCATCCAGTGGCATTGAGGAGTACACCACCTCAGTCATCGGTTCATCAATAAGTGCATCGACAACATCATCCACACAGTGACTGTACGTACATATCCCAACCAAAAGCCATGAATTACAGGCATCATTCGCATCGAGAAAAAAGCCGCTTTCAAGGAGCGGAAGACTAATCCGGACGCTTATAAGAAATCCCGCTATGCCCTCAGACGAAAAATCAAACAAATAAAGCGTCAATACAGGATTAAGATTGAATCCTACTACACCGGCTCTGAAGCTCGTTGAATATGGCAGGGTTTGAAAACTATTATGGACCACAAATGGAAATCCAGGCGGGAGCTGCCCAGTGACACGAGCCAACCAGACGAGCTAAATACCTTTTATGCTTGCTTCGAGGCAAGCTAAACTGAAGCATGCACGAGACCATGAGCTGTTCCGGATGACTGTGTGATAAGGCTCTCGGTAGCCGACGTGAACAAAACCTTTAAACAGGTCAACATTCACAAAGCCCCTGGGCCAGACGGATTACCAGGACGTGTACTAAAAGCACGCGCGGACCAACTGTCAAGTGTCTTCACTGACATTTTCAACCTCAAGCAGACCACCATAGTCCCGGTGCCCAAGGAAGCAAAGGTAACCTGCCTAAATGATTACCGCCCCGTGGCACTCACGTCGGTAGCCAGGAAGTGTTTTGAAAGGCTGGTTATGGCTCACATCAACAGCATCCTCACGGACACCCTAGACCCATTCCAATTCGCATACCGCCCCAACAGATCAACAGATGCCAAAATCGCAATCGCACTCCACACTGCTCTTTCTCACCTGGACCAAAGGAACACCTATGTGAGAATGCTGTTCATTGGCTACAGCTCTGGGGCCCCTCAGGAGTGTGTACTTAGTCCCCTCCTGACTGTGTGGCCAAACACGACTCCAACACCATCATTAAGTTTGCATACGACACAACAGTGGTAGGCCTGATCACCGACAACGATGAGACGGCCTATAGGGAGGAGGTCAAGGAACTGGCCATGTGTGGTGCCAGGACAACAACCTCTCCCTCAATGTGAGCAAGACAAAGGAGCTGATCGTGGACTACAGGAAAAGCGGGCCGAATATGCCCCCATTAACATTAACAGGGCTGTAGTCGAGCGGGTCGAGAGTTTCAAATTCCTTGGTGTCCACATCACCAAAGAACTATTAGGGTCCAAACACACCAAGACAGTCGTGAAGAGGGCACGACAAAACCTTTTCCCCCTCGGGAGACTGAAAAGATTTGTCATGGGTCCCCAGATCCTCAAAAGGTTCTACAACTGCACCATCGAGAGCATCTTGACTGGTTGCATCACCGCCTGGTATGGCAACTGCTCGGCATCTGACCATGAGGCACTACAGAGGGTAGTGCGAATGGCCCAGTAGATCACTGGGGCCAAGCTTCCTTCCATCCAGGACCTACATAATAGGCGGTGTCAAAGGAAAGCCCATGTCAGAGACTGCAGTCACCCAAGTTATAGACTGTTTTCTCTGCTCCCGCATGGCAAGTGGTACCGAAGCACCTAGTCTAGGATCAAAAGGCTCCTCAACTGGTTCTACCCCCAAGCCATAAGACTGCTGAACAATTAATAAAATCGCCACAAGACTATTTACATTGACCCCCACCCCATTTGGTACACTGCTGCTACTTACTGTTTAGTATCTAGGTATTGTCACTTCACCCCAACCTACATGTACAAATTACCTCAATTAACCTGTACCCCCGCACACTGACTTGGTACCGGTGTCCCCTGTATATAGCCTTGATATTGTTATTCTTATTGTGTTACTTTTTATTATTTTTTTTTACTTCGTTTACTTGGTAAATATTTTTGAACTCTTATTGAACTGCACTGTTGGTTAAGGGCTTGTAAGTAAGCATTTCATGGTAAGGTCTACACTTGTTGTATTTGACGCATGTGACAAATAAAGTTTGATTTGATTTGATTGTGCAGTCCGCAAACAACGTATCCGCTCCAACAATGAGAATGGTAAAAGACTGTAATAATAATATATTAATTATATATTATATTCCCCGCGGGCTCCGCAATGGAATAGCCCACTCAGTAAGGTGTGAATCAGACAGGTCTCTCATGTACAATAAAAATACATATATTTTAGACTGCTTGACTAAAAAAATATTGGTTTACCAACAGCCTATTGACCAAACAATCGACCAGTTGACTAAATGAGGTCAACCCTACTTGATTTAAGGTTTTGTTCTGTCCATAAACACACGTGTATTGAGTACTTTCATTAAAAAAACAGGGAAAACTCACCAAGGCGACCGAAATTTTACCCCTTTTTCGTGGTATCCAATTGTTGTAGTAGCTACTATCTTGTCTCATTGCTACAACTCCCGTACGGGCTCGGGAGAGACGAAGGCTGAATGTCATGCGTCCTCCGATACACAACCCAACCAGCCGTACTGCTTCTTAACACAGCGCGCATCCAACCCGGAAGCCAGCCGCACCAATGTGTCGGAGGCTACACCGTGCACCTGGCAACCTTGGCTAGCGCGCACTGCGCCCAGCCCGCCACAGGAGTCGCTGGTGCACGATGAGACAAGGAGATCCCTACCGACCAATCCCTCCCTAACCCGGACGACGCTAGGCCAATTGTGCGTCGCCCCACGGACCTCCCGGTCGCGGCCGGTTACAACAGAGCCTGGGCGCGAACCCAGGGACTCTGATGGCACAGCTGGCACTGTAGTACAGCACCCTTAACCACTGCGCCACCCGGGAGGCCACCAAGGTGACCTTTAATCGTACCCTATGTTTAGTTTCAATCGACAGTTGGCAGCAAGGCTTTTTCTGGCCCTGCTCCCAACATGCTGGCAGAAAAACAAATTCTGTATAGAAATTAGCTGTTCTGGAGTTGACTTATTCATTGGTCGTTCCGTGACATCGTCGCTCGACCCCCGGCTGACCTTTTGGTTAATTTACAACAACAGTGTCCATTATCGTCAATTGAACTACCGGCTGCTGGCTCGGTCTCAGAGACACTGGCCCCATCCGTCCAGTCAATAATGAATCAATGCAGGAAGTTTGAGTGGTAATTGAAAACATTCAACGGTTTACATTAGCAGATAGGCCAGAGGATGGAAAAGGAGAGGTCGAGGAGAGAAGAGAGCAAGGGAAGAGACCATGAGAAACTGGAGGGAGTGTGAAAGAGCTCTACCTCCTATTGAGCTCATCAGTGTTCTTTCTGTAAAAGTAAGAAAGAGAGCGAAGGGAGAAAAGAGAAAAAGGAAATGAAGGGGTGCACCTCCCACTGAGATCTGGCTTTCAGTGTGTGATTGTGTGTGTGTGTGTGTGTGTGTCTGTGTGTGTGTGTGTGTGTCATAGGGGTGAGAAATAGGCAGACAGGGAGAATGTGTGTGAGAAAGGGAGGTAGAGATAGAGGCAGAGTGAACAAATGAATCTGACATAAATAACAGTCAATTAAATAATTAAATACTCTTAATGGCCCCGATCATGGCGCCTCCTAATTATAACTGCCGCATGCATTAACAGATGTTGGCCCTCCGAGCCAAAAGACAACGACACGATTAATGTCCGGGCCCGCCCCTCGTATCTGCAACACCATATCCGTGGGAGACAGAAGTCAGGGAAACAGTGTCTCACACTGGCACTGTATTAGTACTAGGACTGTTACAGTGACCGTATTACCGCCACACCGGCAGTAACGAGTTATGACCGCAGCCAAATTCCACGTGACCGTCACGGTAACTAGGCTTCTTCAAAACTGTGCTCTGATTCCACTCATGGTCATTAGTAGCCTACCATACTTGCTAATGGCCTGGTACTCATGGCTCTATTGTCCATTTAATCACTCTGACATCAATGCAAATGCTATCAAAAATCAAACACTGGCACTCAGAGTTTGAGCAAAATAGGATCAGCTGTTGCTCAGCGAAAGCCAGCTCCTTATAGCTGGTTTGATTTGATTTGATTTGATTTTATTGGGATCTCTTTTAGTCCCCATTTGGACTAATCTTCCAAGAGTCCTTAACATTAAAATACAATTTATAATACAACACACTGGTTGATGCATTGAATGAAATAAGTTTTCCTACAGTGGTTCGTCCTATAAAAGTTGCAGCATACAGCAGCACAGCTTGCATGGTGCCACAGAATTCTATAGCACGTTATTTAAGTGTCAGCCATTGTAACCATTAAAGCTAGTTAGTGCTAGTTTGACCACCAGAGGGCATCTTTGAGAAGCATTTGATAGCCTTCAATAGTGGCTGTACTAGAGAATTTAAAACCATTTTTCGTAAGAACATAGTATATGGGACTGATTTTAAGAAGTGTTGCTTAATTAATTTGCTTAATATTATGGTGTTTCTATTCCAAGAAAAACAAAAAACCCTCCGGGTTTCCATTAGGATGGAATGGAAAATTTGGTGCTGTACCAGGTGACGGTCGGGACTAGGCTACAGTACTAAGAGCATAACATTTCCCTAATTGTATAATTGTAGTCTAACCAATACCCAAATGGAGATTCAGTGAAAATAAAAATCTCATTGATCTAACAAGACCAGTCCCCATGCTTATCTCAGAGCAGAGCGAAATTATGCTAAAATAGTTCACCACAGCGGGTAAGCTATTGCTTCAAATCCTGTTGCTACTAACTTCTATATGCTCTTTAATAGATCAATTAGACCTACACCACATTACTCAACACTAGTGAGACTCATGTTGCCTACGGTAGGCCAACAGTATATCGTGACCGCCAATAATTACATATGGGTCTCCCGGTGGCAGCCGGCACTGGTATCGAACCCGCATCTGTAGCAACGCATTTTGCACGGCAATGCAGTGTCTTAGACTGCTGCGCCAATCGGGAGGCAAAAGGTATTTGTCCTGCTAATAGCCCATCACGGACTATTATAAATCTGTACATGTTGTCCAGGTCAGGATAACCAAAAAATGTATTTATTAAAGACAATCAGAAATAATGTTGGTACTTATTTATTTTGATCCAAAGCCATGAATGAGTGAGTCACTCAGCTTTATGTAGGTGCCAGCCTATATGACCGTGCCATCAACTTGATAATATATAACCATATTTTGGAGATGATTTTGTTTAAAAAAAACTAAAGTGAGCGATAGTATTCTGAATAAAGACCTAAATAATATTTGTAAAGGCCAAAACATTTATGGATGTTTTTAGAGGGAGAGAAATGCTGGGCCAATTGTGCGCCGCTCTATGGGACTCCCAATCACGGTCGGATGTGATACATAATAATAAAAATATTTTTTGTTGTATTATTTGTTTAGTCTTTTCTGGTGGATTAAACTGAAATTGCAACCACTCACGGCCGGTTGTGATACAGCCAACCTAACTAAGAAATACATTTGACGATAGAATTCTCCCCCTACCCTCCTTCTAGGCAGGTCTATTGTCCAGCTACCAACTAATAGCCATATTGGAGCTGTATAACGTGACCATGCGTGTTTAAAAGAGTATTATCCAGTAAGCAAGAATTTATTTACCATCATTAGATAACTTTGTTCCAATATTTCTGTAATTCAGTGAAAATCATTCCCATAGTGATTTGTTATGGATCAATATCTAAATATCTGCATTTTGAAAGAGTATTTGTATCATTATTATTTTAACGAAAGCATAAAGATGCTGATGAAGAAATGCAGTATTGTACAGTATATGCTTTTACATTTGGATAATAAAGCATTTAAAGCATTTTGAATATATAAGCCACCTGCATTTGTTTATTAGGCTACTGTGCAGTCTGACAAGTAAACATAGCCTACAGTACATACTGTAGTAAACATGGGAAAGTGCCTATTTCCTTACATAAGGGAGAGCAGGCCATGTCCAGACTTTCTCGGTGACCTCAAGTACTCATTAACTCTGTCTTCAATGCTTTTTCTGGTTGCATCAGTCACTTGTAAGCCACATTTGCCTAGGGATCCATCCCAGTTGGTATTCTGTGCCCACTCGTGGTATCTCTCTTTGGTTACACATCCTTGGAATAGCGGAACAGCATAACGGTCCAGACAGCCCTTGCTGTGCCTGGTGAGCAGTTGGTCAAGTTCTGTTGTCAGAAGAGGAATGGAAATGTCAGGGTGAACCAACGACCTGACGAACCCGCCAGGTATATTGACTCTGCCTGTCGGAGGTGGAGTTCCAGAGCTCACAGGTGTACCTGGCATGGATTGTGACTCCATCTCATTCCTCGCCCTCTTCAACGCGTCATTCTCCGCCTGACTCTATGCCAATGCCGCCTGGCTCTGGACCAATGCATCAGCTGTCGCCTGTATCTCTGGCCTCAGATAATGTTTCTTTTTCTGCTGGTCTGCCTTCAATGACTCGATCTCGGTCTTCAAAGTTTGGATCTGATCCATATGCACCATCATCAGATGAGCAGAATGGTAACGCCCTGAGCCCCCATTGATTACAGTGGCCTATGATAGAAACAGTAGATCAATTGAGAAGTAAAAGTGACTCTGACACACAAATGCCACATACACATTTTAAGAATCCAGCAAAACGAACCGCTTTCTTGGAAACCATGCGTTTTTCGGTGCGGACCGTTGTCTTGCCCTTTATCCACTGATCTCCACGGATGGTTGTTGGCATGGTTGTATGCTCTGCAAAAACACATTCACATTTTTAGTACACAATCATTTTTATTTTTTTATTTTTTATTTAACTATCCATTTTATTACACAGTATGTTTACACATTGATAGGCTATATAAATAAATAAAAAACTAAGACAATGGACTGAAACCAAAATACCTTTAGTTTTGGTGATCCTCTCAGCTCTGGCTCATTTTCAAGTCCTCTCGTGGTTACGGTCCTAACCCTGGAACGGGTAGCACCATAGAAAGAAGCTGGCTTGATGAAAACTATTTCAATTTCGTCTGTTCGTTTTGGTCACAATGTCATTTTTTTTAGATAAACAGCTCGTTTTTGAATGGTAACTGTGTTAAGGGTGGAGTTCGAGGCGGGGTGAAGAGTACTGGAAAGGTGTGACTTTCAGCTTACAATAGACCATAAGTATACAGCAGATAGCCGATTGTCCTCACTTTGATTATGCTGCTAATCGGGCTAAAAGTGTTTGAAAACCCGTTTTCAAAATGCCACCAGCTGTCTATCACTACTGTAAATATAAACACGTCATCTTGTTCACATCTTGTTTACATTCTTTATTGTAACCACAATGTCACAAATAATTTGTATCCGACTTTCCAATTACTTTTAGAGTTTGGGATTTACAAATGTGTGCTTTTCATGTGATTTTTCATTAAATCCACTTTGGATTTAAGTATAACTTTTGACTGACACCTTTAGTGAGAGGTCTAATGCTTTAATATAAAATAATATCTGCCCTCCAAATTCATATCTAAGGGGAATTTTTCATTATTATAGTTACATTGTTTTAGTTTGAACGTGCAGACTGGCACTAAGAACAGCGGAAACGTTTCCCTAGTCAGCGCCATTATTAGTGCAATGCTCCTTAAAGTGTTGCTCTGTGCTACCCAGTGGAGCAGGGCAGGGCAGGGCAGGGGTACCTCCCCCCTCCCCCTCCTCCCTTCCCCATGGGCTAGGTCCATCTTCTGTACATGGCTCTGCGGCCATCCTGTGCTCCCTGCCCTCGTGCCTTGAACCTTGCACGCCCACCGCTATTTCAGTCGATACAGCTGGAGAACTGCAAGGCAATCCCATTGTGCGCCACTCGGGAGCCATGACCTATATGACCAAAATATATTGTCCTGCTAATAACGGTTAATAATATACAGTGTCTTGCGAAAGTATTCGGCCCCCTTGAACTTTGCGACCTTTGGCACATTTCAGGCTTCAAACATAAAGATATAAAACTGTATGTTTTTGTGAAGAATCAACAACAAGTGGGACACAATCATGAAGTGGAACGACATTTATTGGATATTTCAAACTTTTTTAACAAATCAAAAACTGAAAAATTGGGCGTGCAAAATTATTCAGCCCCCTTAAGTTAATACTTTGTAGCGCCACCCTTTGCTGCGATTACAGCTGTAAGTCGCTTGGGGTATGTCTCTATCAGTTTTGCACATCGAGAGACTGACATTTTTTCCCATTCCTCCTTGCAAAACAGCTCGAGCTCAGTGAGGTTGGATGGAGAGCATTTGTGAACAGCAGTTTTCAGTTCTTTCCACAGATTCTCGATTGGATTCAGGTCTGGACTTTGACTTGGCCATTCTAACACCTGGATATGTTTATTTTTGAACCATTCCATTGTAGATTTTGCTTTATGTTTTGGATCATTGTCTTGTTGGAAGACAAATCTCCGTCCCAGTCTCAGGTCTTTTGCAGACTCCATCAGGTTTTCTTCCAGAATGGTCCTGTATTTGGCTCCATCCATCTTCCCATCAATTTTAACCATCTTCCCTGTCCCTGCTGAAGAAAAGCAGGCCCAAACCATGATGCTGCCACCACCATGTTTGACAGTGGGGATGGTGTGTTCAGCTGTGTTGCTTATACGCCAAACATAACGTTTTGCATTGTTGCCAAAAAGTTCAATTTTGGTTTCATCTGACCAGAGCACCTTCTTCCACATGTTTGGTGTGTCTCCCAGGTGGCTTGTGGCAAACTTTAAACTACACTTTTTATGGATATCTTTAAGAAATGGCTTTCTTCTTGCCACTCTTCCATAAAGGCCAGATTTGTGCAATATATGACTGATTGTTGTCCTATGGACAGAGTCTCCCACCTCAGCTGTAGATCTCTGCAGTTCATCCAGAGTGATCATGGGCCTCTTGGCTGCATCTCTGATCAGTCTTCTCCTTCTATGAGCTGAAAGTTTAGAGGGACGGCCAGGTCTTGGTAGATTTGCAGTGGTCTGATACTCCTTCCATTTCAATATTATCGCTTGCACAGTGCTCCTTGGGATGTTTAAAGCTTGGGAAATCTTTTTGTATCCAAATCCGGCTTTAAACTTCTTCACAACAGTATCTCGGACCTGCCTGGTGTGCTCCTTGTTCTTCATGATGCTCTCTGCGCTTTTGACGGACCTCTGAGACTATCACAGTGCAGGTGCATTTATACGGAGACTTGATTACACACAGGTGGATTGTATTTATCATCATTAGTCATTTAGGTCAACATTGGATCATTCAGAGATCCTCACTGAACTTCTGCAGAGAGTTTGCTGCACTGAAAGTAAAGGGGCTGAATAATTTTGCACGCCCAATTTTTCAGTTTTTGATTTGTTAAAAAAGTTTGAAATATCCAATAAATGTCGTTCCACTTCATGATTGTGTCCCACTTGTTGTTGATTCTTCACAAAAAAATACAGTTTTATATCTTTATGTTTGAAGCCTGAAATGTGGCAAAAGGTCGCAAAGTTCATGGGGGCCGAATACTTTCGCAAGGCACTGTATCTTTGAGAATATGCAAGAGGCTTTTATATCATTCTAAAATAATAATGAGAATTATGGCTTTGTTTAAAAATTAACAATATTTTGGAGATTATTTTGTTTTCAAATAACGTAAAATGAGCGAGAAAAAGGCCATTCTTGAACATGGGCGAGACATTGTTACTAATTTGTAAATAAAGCCAGTTTGTTATTTAGAATAATTTCTTTCTGTTTTCAGAGGGCGAGAAACCAAAAACCTATAGTCATCTCGTGGGTCTCCCAGTTGAGGCCAGCACAGGTATTGAACCAGCATCTGTAGCAACACAGCTTGACCTGCGATGCAGTGTCTTTGACCACTGTGCCAATCAGGTGCTGTACAACATGACTGTTCGGGAGTAGGTCACAGTACTACAGTAATCCTAACATTTTCACTCCCTAATTGTGGTCTAAGTTTCTCTTAGAATAAAAACCTTAGTGTAACAACAGATTTATTAAGTAATACTGTAGTCATGCACAATTATCAGTTTCTATTTAGGTTTATGTTGCCCATTCATTGTCAGTTAGAGACACAGTAGCGCCTTGGGACCCAAAAGCATAATCAGTGCTATAACTCCGCCTTGCGCTAGTCTGGAGCAATGAAGTCGTGAGGCAGGGTACCCTTGTAACGGATGTCGTCTGGGGATAGAGAGGAGGACCAAGGTGCAGCGTCGTAAGTGTTCATGTCTTTTTTAATAAACAAACTGAACACTGGAACAAAATAATAAACGATGTGAAAAAATGAAACAGTACCGTGTGGCCCAAACACTCACACGGAAACAAACACCCACAAACCAAAAGTGAAACCCAGGCTACCTAACAATTGACAGCTGCCTCTGATTGAGAACCGTACTAGGCCCGAACTCAAAAACCAACATAGAAAAACAAACATTGAGTGCCCACCCCAACTCACGCCCTGACCATACTAAAACAAAGACAAAAACAAAGGAACTAAGGTCAGAACGTGACAACCCTACTAAACCACAAATAACCTCTAAGTCCTGCAGCATAATCACAAAACTTTTAGTGGAGCAGCCACTGTATAAGTCCATGTGGCATAACATTTCTATAGGCTATGCTATGCAATTGCGTGAGAAAACAGAGTTTTGATGTCCTCTATTAAAAAGAGGAGGATCCCATCAGCTTCTGTAAGCTAGGCCTATTATATTTATTTCTTAACGTTCCTAATATTAAGCATATTGCTTCGATTTTCAACCAGAATAGCCTACCTGGCTGGAATTAATATGAACCATGGGAAAAGTGTCTTCCATTTGGATGATATCTCTTTTTTTAGGTGCATGATAATGGCCCATTCTAAATCAAAACTAATCTCACACATATATTATTGAGTATATAGACAAGATTGAGAGTCGTCTGATGGGTGACAATATTATCACTTGTGAATGATGCCCAGCATGTGTGTAATGACTCTCCTCTTCGTCTGATGATGAGGAATAGGAATCATCGGATCAACACGCAGCGTGGTAAGTGTTCATTGTAAATCGAATAAATAAACTGAACACTGAATGACAAAAAAACAACAGAGAGTCAACGACACGAAACAGTCCTTCCTGTAAGGTGAAAAAAACACAAAACAGGAAACAACTACCCCCAAACACAGGTGGGAACAGGCTACCTAAGTATGGTTCTCAATCAGAGACAACGATTGACAGCTGCCTCTGACTGGGAACCATACCAGGCTAAACACATAGAAATACAACACACAGAACAAAACATAGAATGAAAAACATAGAATGCCCACCCAACTCACGCCCTGACCAAACCAAAATAGAGACATAAAAGAGGAACTAAGGTCAGGACGTGACAATGTGCAGTGGAAGGCAAGAAACAGCGCATGCATTTTTCCCCCTCAACTTTTTCAAATCATAGTCACATGCATCATGGAGCCTTTGATAAGATTTGTATCACAACTAAAGTGGCCAAATAACTCCAAACGTAGCCTATAGGCCCAAGACCCCTGGAACGAGGTTGGAGAGGCCATAGCCTACAGAGCCTAGTGAAATGTGTTCTTATAAACCCAGTCAATGTCAAAAGAGTTTTGACAGGCCACTATTTAAAAGAGGATCCTAGCTTTATCGTGCTGCTATATTTATTTTTCAATTCTTAAAATTAAGCACGTAACCTCTACAGGCTATGGACGACATTACTTTTCTAATGGTCCATTATAAATAAATAAAAATGCCACACATACACTGAGTATAGAAAACATTAAGAACACCTGCTCTTCCCATGACATAGACTGACCAGGTGAAGCCAGCTGAAGGCTATGATCCCTTATTGATGTCACTTGTTAATCCACTTCAATCAGTGTAGATGAAGGGGAGGAGACAGGTTGAAGAAGGATTTTCGAGCCTTGAGACAATTGAGACATGGATTATGAATGTGTGCCATTCAGAGGGTGAATGGGAAAGACAAAAGACTTAAGTGCCTTTGAACGGGTATGGCAGTAGGAAACCGGAGATGCTAAACGTGTTTATGTTAATTAACAGTCAATAACCGTGAGACCGGCAGTTATTTGCATGACAATCACTGTCTGACAAAGTTTCATGACCGCCACAGCCTGAATTAGTACCACTTATTTCTATGTGTGGAAAGGGGCTGAGGGGGCCTAAGGAGCAGATAGAGCCACAGGTGTCATAGCTGCAACATCATTAATGCCATTTCAGCACGTTACAGGCAGTCAGGCTGCATTTCACACTGTGTGTGAACCTATTCCAGAGACCAAGCCAAGGTCAAAACACAGGCAATTAACTAGAGGGGTGTCGGTGGGGTGTATTAAGGGAGCAACCAAAACGAATGCCTATTCCCAACTAATATGAGGCATACGAAATGAGGCGAGGCTACGACCTCTACGTTTCCTCTTTAATCGAGGGGGTCGATCCACCGCCTGACCTCAAGTGGTGTTTGATGGTTGAACGTCTATATCAGCGGGCTGTGTGAAACCATGTAAATTATGGGGGTTACCTAGGCCATACAGCTGTAGGTCTCATGTAATCTTGAAGCATAACATTGTTGACCTTTCACGCCCGTTGAGGGAGAGGAAATACATTAAGTGTCAGAGTGTTTGCTCTTCCCAGGTGGGAAGAGGTGCGGGAGGGAGTTTTGGGAGTCATTACCAGGAGCTGGATCACTCCTCTACCATCAGGATCCTCAGCGCTGGATAGAGGTCAGATCTCAGCCATTACAGAAACGTTACGGAGACATTACCTTGACGTTACAGGGACCAAGGGGCAACACAGTAGGGTGAGGGGTGCTTCCCTCTCTGTCTAAAATGAGGACAGGATAAACCCTGCCTCAGTGCCTTTGTTATGAGACCCTGTGTTTGTGAGTGAAGGAGGGAGACTATTACAGCGGAGCATAATGTTTCAGAAAGAGAAAGGCCAGATTCAGATTTAAACACCTTTAATGTCCTCAATTAAGCAATTAACTTAGCAGCAATCACAATACATACAGTGGGGAGAACAAGTATTTGATACACTGCCGATTTTGGAGGTTTTCCTACTTACAAAGCATGTAGAGGTCTGTCCTTTTTATCATAGGTACACTTCAACTGTGAGAGACGGAATCTAAAACAAAAATCCAGAAAATCCCATTGTATGATTTTTAAGTAATTCATTTGCATTTTATTGCATGACATAAGTATTTGATACATCAGAAAAGCAGAACTTAATATTTGGTACAGAAACATTTGTTTGCAATTACAGAGATCATATGTTTCCTGTAGTTCTTGACCAGGTTTGCACACACTGCAGCAAGGATTTTGGCCCACTCATCCGTACAGACCTTCTCCAGATCCTTCAGGTTTCGGGGCTGTCACTGGAAAATACGGACTTTCAGCTCCCTCCAAATATTCTCTATTGGGTTCAGGTCTGGAGACTGGCTAGGCCACTCCAGGACCTTGAGATGCTTCTTACGGAGCCACTCCTTAGTTGCCCTGGCTGTGTGTTTCGGGTCGTTGTCATGCTGGAAGACCCAGCCACGACCCATCTTCAATGCTCTTACTGAGGGAAGGAGGTTGTTGGCCAAGATCTCGCGATACATGTCCCCATCCATCCTCCCCTCAATACGGTGCAGTCGTCCTGTCCCCTTTGCAGAAAAGCATCCCCAAAGAATGTTTACACCTCCATGCTTCACGGTTGGGATGTTCTTGGGGTTGTACTCATCCTTCTTCTTCCTCCAAACACGGCGAGTGGAGTTTAGACCAAAAAGCTATATTTTTGTCTCATCAGACCACACGACCGTCTCCCATTCCTCCTCTGGATCACCCAGATGGTCATTGGCAAACTTCAGACGGGCCTGGACATGCACTGGCTTGAGCAGGGGGACCTTGCGTGAGCTGCAGGATTTTAATCCATGACGGCGTAGTGTGTTACTAATGGTTTTCTTTGAGACTGTGGTCCCAGCTCTCTTCAGGTCATTGACCAGGTCCTGCCGTGTAGTTCTGGGCTGATCCCTCACCTTCCTCATGATCATTGATGCCCCACAAGGTGAGATCTTGCATGGAGCACCAGACCGAGGGTGATTGACCGTCATCTTGAACTTCTTCCATTTTCTAATAATTGCGCTAACAGTTGTTGCCTTCTAACCAAGCTGCTTGCCTATTGTCCTGTAGCCCATCCCAGCCTTGTGCGGGTCTACAATTTTATCACTGATGTCCTTACACATCTCTCTGGTCTTGGCCATTGTGGAGAGGTTGGAGTCTGTTTGATTGAGTGTGTGGACAGGTGTATTTTATACAGGTACCGAGTTCAAACAGGTGCAGTTAATACAGGTCATGAGTGGAGAACAGGAGGGCTTCTTAATGAAAAACTAACAGGCCTGTGAGAGCCAGAATTCTTACTGGTTGGTAGGTGATCAAATAGTTATGTCATGCAATAAAATGCTAATTAATTACTTGACAGACACTTATATTTATAGTGGTTCGTCCTTTAAAAGTTGACGCGCACTGCAGCACAGCTTGCATGGTGCCGAAGAATTCTATGGCATGTTATTTAAGTGTCAAACACTGGTACCATTAATGCTAGTTAGTGCTAGTTTGACCACCAGAGGGCAATGAGAAGCATTTGATAGCCATCAATAGTGTATGTAGTAGAGAATTGTAAACTTTTTTTGTAAGAACATAGTATATGGGACTGATTTGGCACTGTAAAACGTGACAGACAGGAGTAGGCTACAGTACTGGGCTATTTAGTTAAAGAATCCCCATGTCATGTGGACATGCGAGAGACCAGGGTTCAATTCCTCTTCAATACAAGAGGAGGGAGTAGGCTGTCCTTGTAAATAAGAATTTGTTCTTAACTGACTTGCCTAGTTTAATAAAGGTTACACTTAGAGCATAACAATTCTACGCCCTAATTGAAAAATTGTAGTCAAACCAATATCCAAACGGAGATTCAGTGAAAATAAAAATCTCATTGATTTATCAAGACTAGTCCCCATGCTTGTCTCAGAGCAGAATGAAATGGTGCTAAAATAGTCTCTCTCTCTCTATCTCTCCAACACCCAGGTTCTGTTATCTCAGGTCGTAAATTTCACACATAACTATATTTCTGAATATGTACATTTCTCAATTATGGGGTTTGCATCTAATTCTTGTATAAAAGTAATGAGTAAAGATTAAATTATTTGTGAAATTATGTAAAGTGATTTTAACCCTTTAATGAAAGAGAATTGTATTCCCTTTAAAGTTCAACCAAGCCATTGGTCCGCCCCCGTGAGCACAGGCATGATCTGGCGTCATGGAACAGCCCTTTTCTACTGTTACGAATTAAAAAAAACTCCTGAGGAAATCCTCTTTAGACCACAAAAACCTCAGCGTAAGCTAAGGGTGCAATGGTTGTTGAATTCCTGACAATACCACGTGGAGCATTGGCTACACGGCAGGAAATGGTTCAACTCTGAGACTATCGATCCCAACGGAATAAGAGCAAATCTTAGATACTAATTACTAGTCTGCAGCTAGAAATTATGTCAACCTGGGATACGAGGACCGACAACCGCCGAAACATCTATTCTATGAGAACATTTCTGAATGATACTCTGAAGTATTCTTTCTAACCATGAAATACTTTGATCTTCAGGGATGCAGAGAGAGAGAGACGCTCGGATGAACTCTCCAACAGACAGATGGACGATTCCAACAGAGATCACGATGACGCGTAAATATATATTGATTGCAGTTATTCCCGAATGAGTAAGCGTTCATGTGCAATGGATTAGCATTTCAATTAATATAATTATCAACTGTGTAGTGATTCCTTTTTGTCTTTCCCGCTGTTCTCAGTCCACACCCACTTCCCTTTGTCCACCAAGCCGTCATATCAGCTTAGCCCACTATGGAACCTCCCCTATCATTTCCTTGTAACTATAGCTGTTGTTTGTTTATGCATTTCTGTGATTATTTAGTTAGTAAATAAATTATTAAGGCAATTGGTGTATGGATGATTCATCGTAAAGGCTGGGTTCGTGCAGATAACCAACAATTTACGACGTTTGGAATGAGACTAACGTGAGGTAAAGAATAATTAATGAATTAAAAGACTAATTGATCAGATATTAAAATATCTGAAGAGTTATATTAGGAAAATTATAACTTTCTAATCTGAATATTTTCCTTGGTGCCCCGACTTCCTAATTAATTACATTTACATTATTTGTTTTATCACATAATAATAATTACAGAGAATTGATTTGATAAAATAACAGTCTTCACTTTAATGATGCCAAAGACACGACACTAGTGAGACTCATGTAGCCTACGGTAGGCCTACAGTATATTGAAAAATATGACATGACTCTCCGCCAATAATTACATACAGAGGATTGGAGGATTCTAAATTAAAACCAAAAGCCACCTCATGGGTCTCCCGGTGGCGGCCGGCACAATAATCAAACCTGCATCTATAGCAACACAGCTTGCACTGCGAAGCAGTGTCTTAGACCGCTGTGCCTTCAATGACTCGATCTCGGTCTTCAAAGTTTGAATCTGATCCATGTGCACCTTCATCACATGAGCAAAATGGTACCGCCCTGAGCCCCCATCGATTACAGTGGCCTATGACAGAAACGGTAGATCAATTAAGAATTAAAAGTGACTCCAACACACAGAATCTACCTTTAGTTTTGGTGATCCTCTCAGCTCCGGCTTATTTTCAAGTCCTCTCGTGGTTACGGTCCTAACCCTGTAACGGGTATCACCATAGAAAGAAGCTGGCTTGATGAAAACAATGTCCATTTCGTCTGTCCTTTTTGTTCGCAATGTCATAATTCTTTTTGAAAACAGCTAGTTTTTGAATGGTAACTGTGTTAAGGGTAAAGTTTGGGGCGGGGTGAGGAGTACTGGAAAGGTGTGACTTTCAGTATACAGCAGATAGCCGATTGTCCTCACTTGGAATTTGCTGCTAATAATTATGGCTTTGTTTAAAAAATAACAATATTTTGGAGATTATTTCATTTTCAAATAACGTAAAATGAGCGAGAAAAATGCCATTCTTGAACATGGGGTGAAACAGTGTTACTAATTTGTAAATAAAGCCAGTTTGTTATTTAGAATTATTTATCTTTGTTTTTAGAGGGAGAGAAACCAAAAACCTACAGTCATCTCATGGCTCTCCAATTCGAGGCCGGCACACATATTGAATCTGCAGCTACAGCAACACAGCTTGTACTGCGAAGCAGTGTCTTAGACCGCTGCACCACTATGGCGCTGTACAACGTAACCGGTCGGGAGTAGGCTACAGCACTACTGAGACATAGCAGCGCCTTGGGACCCAAAAGCATAATCAGTGCTCTAACTCGCCCTTGCACTGGTCTGGAGCAATGAAGTAGAGACACAGGGTTCCGTTCTAAACCACAAACTACCTCTAAGTCCCACAGCATCATCTTTTTTTTTTGTGGAGCAACCACTGTACTAAAGCTACCGGGTGAATTATCTCTCCATAGAGAAAACTGCAGCTGCCTGCCAGACTCAATCAGATCAATGTTGGGACGGGGAGGCGGAGCGCCAGATAATAGAGCTGCCAAACTGCTTTTACGGCGGAGTGAAAGGCTTTTGATGGTTGATTAGGATACGCTTCAGTAGCTAAAGCATATTGGGATTGGCTGGGTAGGGTAGTAATTCAGATTGCAAATAAAACTCTACCGTGGGGCTGAGATCAGTTAAATTTGTATCATGGGTCATTAATGTGAAATACCACCCCTCCACATATTGAAACAGATACATATTTTCCCAGTTTGCTAGTCCAATCCCCTTGGCATTGACAATTTACAAGCAATGTCCTTTTTTATGATTGATTGCACTTGCTACACCTGAACACAAAGACCAGGTGTAGGCAACCCTGGTCCTGGAGTGCCACAGCCACTCCATGTTTTTGATTTAACCGACCTGGAAGACCAGGTGTGTTGAAATTAGGCAATCACTGAACTGATCATGGTTGCCTACCCCTGATATAGACACTCTTGTCTAATCCTTGGTCTAATAGGCCCGAGTCTGTCATGAGCTGCCATCAGCTTGCACATGAGTTTATGCCATATTTAATATAATTTCATTATAATGACATCTTCATGTTGCCTTTTGACAAGGCGTCGAGTAAAGTGTAACCAGTTCCTCATATGGTGAATCAAAGACACACTGACAAGACAGGGAGGAGGTTCTGTCAAATTTGATTTGTCACATGCTTCATAGACAACAGCTGTAGACTATCAGTGAAATGCTTACTTACAGGTCCTTTTCAAACAATGCAGAGTTAAAGATAAGAGACCAGTGTGTGTGCATAGTCAGTGCAAGAGAGTTAGTGCAAAATAGGGTCAATGTAGGTAGCCCGGGTAAACATTTGATTAGCTATTTAGCTGTCTTGTTTATGGCTTGGGGGTAGAAGATGTTCAGTGTCCTGTTGGTTCCAGACTTGGTGCATTGGTACTGCTTGCTGTGTGGTAGCAGAGTCTGTGGCTTGGGTGGCTAGAGTCTTTGAAAATGTTTTGGGCCTTCCTCTGACACCGTCTGGTATATAGGTCCTGGATGGCAGTGAACTTGGCCCCAGTGATGTACTGGGCCATACTCACTACCCTCAGTAGCGCCTTGCAGTCGGATGCCAAGTGGTTGCCATACCAATCAGTGATGCAGCTCTCCATGGTACAGCTGTAGAACTTTGAGGATCTGAGGGCCCAATCCAAATCTTTTCAGCCTCCTGAGGGGAAAGAGGTGTTATGCCCTCTTCATGACTGTGTTGGTGTGTTTGGACCATGATAGATCCTTAGTTATGTGGACAGCTCTCAACCCGCTCCACTACAGTCCCGTTGATGTGAATGGGGGTGGCCTTGCCCTCCGTTGCATGTAATTTGTAAGTTGAGTGAGGGTTGTACTTTTGATTGTGTTCAGTGCTATGTGGCACTATCAAAGACACCACCTGTCTATGTCAAAGCCCTCACAGTACAAGCTTGAAAACCCAGACTAAAAGGATAGGGTTTAACCTTTTACTGCAGTGGGCTAAATCAGGGTCACAGTGTTTCTTGGTAGTCTTAAAGAAATCTACTTTGAAACAAAAGTATACACCTCACACGCTCCAGCAGGTATATCTCACTGGTCACCCCCAAAGTCAATTCCTCCTTTGGTCGTCTTTCCTTCCAGTTCTCTGCTGCCAATGACTGGAACGAACTGCAAAAATCTCTGAAGCTGGAGACTCATATCTCCCTCACTAGCTTTAAGCACCAGCTGTCAGAGCAGCTCACAGATCACTGCACCTGTAAACAGCCCATCTGTAAACAGCCCATCTATCTACCTACCTCATCCCCATACTGTATTTATTTATTTAGCTCCATTGCACCCCAGTATCTCTACTTGCACATTCATCTTCTGCACATCTACCATTCCAGTGTTTTAATTGCTATATTGTAATTACTTCGCCACCATGGCCTATTTATTGCCTTAACTCCCTTATCTTACCTCACTTGCACTCACTGTATACAAATAAACTTTGCGTTACGTCCGTTGTTTGAAGGAGACCAAGGCGCAGCATAATTTGTGGTCATCATATTTATTACAATGAGAACCAGCAACAAAATAACGTGAAACCAAAACGACCGTACCGTTCCGTAGGCTACAAGAGCTGTACAAAAACAAGAGGGGGGCACCGGTTAGTCGAAGTAATTGAGGTAATATGTACATGTAGGTAGAGTTATTAAAGTGACTATGCATAGATAATAACAGAGAGTAGCAGCGTAAAAGAGCGAGGGGGGTATTACAGATAGTGTGGGTAGCCATTTGATTAGATGTTCACGAGTCTTATGGCTTGGGGGTAGAAACTGTTTAGAAGCCTCTTGGACCTAGACTTGGCTCTCCGGTACCGCTTGCCGTGCGGTATGTTAGTTTGTTGGTGATGTGGACGCCAAAAAACTTGAAGCTCTGAACCTGCTCCTCTACAGCCCCATCAATGAGAATGGAGGTGTGCTCAGTCCTCTTTTCCTGTTGTCCAAAATCATCTCCTTTGTTTTGATCAGGTTGAGGGAGAGGTTGTTGTCCTGGCACCACCTGGTCAGGTCTTTGACCTCCTCCCTATAGGCTGTCTCATCGTTGTCGGTGATCAGACCTACCACTGTTGTGTCATCAGCAAACTTAATGATGGTGTTGGAGTCGTGCCTGGCTGTGCAGTCATGAGTGAACAGGGAGTACAGGAGGGGACTGAGCACGCACCCCTGAGGGGCCCCCGTGCTGAGGATCAGCGTGACGGATGTGTTGTTACCTACCCTTACCACCTGGGGGCGGCCCGTCAGGAAGTCCAGGATCCAGTTGCAGAGGTAGGTGTTTAGTCCCAGGGATCTTAGCTTAGTGATGAGCTTTGAGGGCACTATGGTGTTGAACACTGAGCTGTAGTCAATGAATAGCATTCTCACATAAGTGTTCCTTTTGTCCAGGTGGGAAAGGGCAGTGTGGAGTGCAATAGAGATAGCATCATCTGTGGATCTGTTGGGGTGATATGCAAATTGAAGTGGGTCTAGGGTTTCTGGGATAATGGTGTTGACGTGAGCCATAACCAGCCTTTCAAAGGACTTCATGGCTACAGACGTGAGTGCTTCGGGTCGGTAGTCACTTTGGCAGGTTACCTTATTGTTCTTGGGCACAGGGGCTATGGTGGTCTGCTTGAAACATGTTGCTATTACAGACTCAGACAGGGAGAGGTTGAAAATGTCTGTGAAGACACTTGCCAATTGGTCAGCGCATGCTCGGAGTACATGTCCTGGTAAATCGTCTGGCCTTGTGAATGTTGACCTGTTTAAAGGTCTTACTCACATCGGCTGCAGAGCGCGTGATCAGACAGTCATCCGGAACAGCTGATGCTCTCATGCGCCACCTCTGCGTTTTCCTGTTTGCTTTTGGCCGCATACAGGCCATTGAGTGCGGTCTTGGTGCCCGCATTAGTTTGTGGTGGTAAATAGACAGCTACAAAGAATATAGATGAAAAGTCTCTAAGTAGATTGTGTGGTTTACAGCTTATCATGAAATACTCTACCTCAGGTGAGAAAAACCTCAAGACTTCCATAGATATCGTGCACCAGCTGTTGTTTATAAATATACATAGACCGCCACGCCTTGTCTTACCAGAGGTGTAATGAACACGATGGGAGACAGAGAGCTGGTTTCAAGCACAGGGCCCAGCAGGTGTTTATTTATAAAGGACCACAGGAGGAGGCAGGTAGCTGGGTCCAGGGGCAGGAAGAAGGTCATACACAAGGGGTCCAAAAAGGCAACAGGACAGGCATGGAAAAGGCTAGTAACGTCATCTGGGAGATCAGGCAATAGGTTGATAACAGGACATTCGATAGGCTAAAGTACAGGCAGGGAAATCGGCAGGCAAAAGACGTCATTAGTGAGGCAGGCAAAAACTATCATACACGGGAGGATTAAATTATGGGGAAAAACAGAGCTCCAACTAGAAGTGTGGAACAAAACAAACAATACCTCACAATGATGGGGTGCAAAGAACTGAACTAAATAGTGTGTGATAATGACATACAGGTGTGTGAACAGCTGATCAGAATTCAGGTGATTGGGATCTGGAGAGTGAGCTGCGTTCAGCGGATCTATGTGTTTGAGAGTGTGAGCTGGAAAGTGGGCTGGAAAGTGAGCTGCGTTCAGGGTATCTACGTGTTTGTGAGTTGAAAGCAAACGTTACAAGAGGCTGCTGTTCTATCCTGCCGGTACAGTGTATAACCCGCCAGATGTATGTTAGTCATGTCATCGTTCAGGCACGACTCGGTGAAACATAAGATATACAGTTTTTAATGTCCCGTTTGTAGGATATACGTGCTTTTAGTTTTAGACTGTACGTTAGCCAATAGTACCGATGGCAAAAGCAGATTAGCCACTCCTCGCCTGATCCTCACAAGGCACCTCAATCTCCTTCCGCGAAACCTCTGTCTCTTTCTCTTTGTCTTTTTTTTCTCTTTGACTGCTTATATTAATGCCTAGGCCACATAGCCTATGCATTAATAATGCACCCTGCAATACAGGCAGAGAGCAATTACCACAGTATAACACATGAGTGGGAAAGAGAGGGGTGTAGAGAGAGGGGAGAGAGAGAGTGAGAAAGAGGGCGAGAATGACAGAGAGCGAGAGAGCGGGGGAGAATGAGAGAGAGAGAGAGAGAGAGAGAGAGAGGGAGAAAGAGAATGATGGAGAGTGAGAGATTGCTATGTTAATGGATGTCTTGGTTGAAATAAAATGTCAGAGGCTCAGAGTTTACCACATGCCTCTATGACTGTAATTCAATCACAGACAAACGGATGGAGGGAGGGAGGCAACAGTCTCGTGAAGGGAGGCAGGGCTTAATGTGATTTGATCACTAATGGAGAAACCTTTCTCCCAAAATGATGGGTGCTGCCAGGGTAGGCAGAATGAGCGGCCTGCCGGGTACTGACTGGAGCCGATATTGTGGGCCATATAAATGTGTGACTAGAGATGTGAGGTTGAGTGTGGCGGGGAGAGAGTGCTAATAGAGACCGAGTGGGGTGTGTATTAGACTGTGAGAAGAACAAATGTGTGTTGTTTGAGAACAAATGTGTGTATCTGCGAGTAAATGTGTGTGTGCGCTCTCACACACACTCACCGTGGCCGCAAGAAAGCAAGCCCTAATTACTGGGATATAGGGGCAGAGCGAGCGAGGAGAGGAGAGACACTTCACAGCCCGAGAGAGAGGGAGAAGAGAGGTGTCATCTAGTTAACTGACAGTACGTTTCTGCCTGGTTTCTCTTTGCTGTGTTGGATTGGTCTGCATTTGCATTCCCACCTGTAACATTTCCATAACCGTCATGGAAGTTAAGATAACCACTGGTGGGGTGAGGTCGAGATGATATAGGGAGAGGCAGGAGAACGCGGGGGGGGGAAACAATGAGTTTTGTAATGGAGGAGAGGAGAAGCTAGGGGTGAAAGATCAAGGTGACGTAGAGATGAGAGAGAGGAGAAAGAGAGGGATAGGAGGAGTCAGGGGTGGGTTTGGTAGGGGGAGTCAGAAGAGGTACATGTAATGAAGAACAGAGAGGTATCCTACAAAGCAAGTTTGAGGAGTTAGCGAGGTAACTTTGTTCAACTCTGAGTTCAACTCGGGATAACCGGTCATACGAAAGTGGCTGACCTTTTAACCAAGTACATTTCTTGGTCTCCCGAGTGGCGCAGCGGTCTAAGCCACTGCATCTCAGTGCAATAGGATTCACTACAGATTCTGGTTCGATTCTGGGCTGTATCAAAACCAGTCATGATTGGGAGTCCCATAGGGCGGCGCACAATTGGCCCAGCGTCGTCTGAGTTAGGTTTGGCTGGGGTAGGCTGTCATTGTAAATAAGAATGTGTTCTTAACTGACTTGCCTAGTTAAATGAAGGTTAAATAAAATGTAAAAAACAAATCACTGGGGAAGGCTAACTCCACTTAGCCTAAATGAACTTACTGAGCCACGAGTTGAGGACGAATTAAAACAGATTTCCTCTTCTTGCAAAGATGGCGTCATCATTCCCTTCATTTGATTAAGACGACTGATTAAATATTTTATCAATCAAATGTTTTTTTTGTGTGTCAAAAAATAGTGAAATACACTGCTCCAAAAAATAAAGGGAACACTTAAACAACACAATGTAAGTCAATCACACTTCTGTGAAATCAAACTGTCCATTTAGGAAGCAACACTGATTGACAATACATTTCACATGCTGTTGTGCAAATGGAATAGACAACAGGTGGAAATTATAGGCAATTAGCAAGACACCCCCAATAAAGGAGTGGTTCTGCAGGTGGTGACCACAGACCACTTCTCAGTTCCTATGCTTCCTGGCTGATGTTTTGGTCACTTTTGAATGCTGGCGGTGCTTTCACTCTAGTGGTAGCATGAGACGGAGTCTACAACCGACACAAGTGGCTGGAGTGTGTCAGCAGTTCCTGAAAGAGGAAGGCATTGATGCTATGGACTGGCCCGCCCATTCCCCAGACCTGAATCCAATTGAGCACATCTGGGACATCATGTCGAGCTCCATCCACCAACGCCACTTTGTACCACAGACTGTCCAGGAGTTGGCGGATGCTTTAGTCCAGGTCTGGGAGGAGATTCCTCAGGAGACCATCCGCCACCTCATCAGGAGCATGCCAAGGTGTTGTAGGGAGGTCATACAGGCACGTGGAGGCCACACACACTACTGAGCCTAATTTTGACTTGTTTTAAGGACATTACATCAAAGTTGGATCAGTCTGTAGTGTGGTTTTCCACTTTAATTTTGAGTGTGACTCCAAATCCAGACCTCCATGGGTTGATAAATTTGATTTCCATTGATCATTTTTGTGTTATTTTGTTGTCAGCACACTCAAGTATGTAAAGAAAAAAGTATTTAATAAGAATATTTCATTCATTCAGATCTAGGATGTGTTATTTTAGTGTTCCCTTTATTTTTTGAGCAGTGTATATCACATTACACATTTAGTAATGACAGAATGCATTTTAAACTTCACACACAGTAACACTTTTGTATGACTTAATACAATTATTGTATCGATAGGAGTGGGAAAAAGGGTGCTTGTGCATTGATAAGCACACCAAAGCCAGGGGCGGCTCACCCATAAGAGTGTTAGGGGCGGCGCCCCACTTGTGATTGGTTAAAAATTCATATATATATATGCTTTCCGCTCTCAGGTCTGTTCAACGACCAATTTGATTCCACACTTCAAGATTGCTTCGATCACGTGGATTGGGATATGTTCCGCATTGCGTCAAATAACAACATTGACGAATACGCTGATTCGGTGAGCGAGTTCATTAGCAAGTGAATTTGCGATGTCGTACCTACAGCAACTATTAAAACATTCCCAAAACAGAAACTGTGGATTGATGGCAGCATTCGCGCGAAACTGAAAGTGCGAACCACTGCTTTTAATCAGGGCAAGGTGACCGGAAACATGACAGAATACAAACAGTGTAGCTATTCCCTCCGCAAGGCAATAAAACAAGCTAAGCGTCAGTATAGAGACAAAGTAGAGTCGCAATTCAACGGCTCAGACACAAGAGGTATGTGGCAGGGTCTACAGTCAATCACGGATTACAAAAAGAAAACCAGCCCCGTCACGGACCAGGATGAGGTCTTGCTCCCAGACAGACTAAACAACTTCTTTGCTCGCTTTGAGGACAATACAGTGCCACTGAAACGGCGAGCTACCAAAACCTGCGGACTCTCCTTCACTGCAGCAGACGTGAGTAAAACATTTAAACGTGTTAACCCTCACAAGGCTGCAGGCCCAGAAGGCATCCCCAGCCGCATCCTCAGAGCATGCGCAGACCAGCTGGCTGGTGTGCTTCAAGAGGGCCACCATTGTTCCTGTTCCCAAGAAAGCTAAGGTAACTGAGCTAAACGACTACTGCCCCGTAGCACTCACTTCGATCATCATGAAGTGCTTTGAGAGACTAGTCAAGGACCATATCACCTCCACCCTACCTGACACCCTAGACCCACTCCAATTTGCTCACCACCCCAATAGGTCCACAGACGACGCAATCGCAACCACAATGCACACAGCCCTAACCCATCTGGACAAGAGGAATACCTATGTGAGAATGCTGTTCATCGACTACAGCTCAGCATTTAACCCCATAGTACCCTCCAAACTCGTCTTCAAGCTCGAGACCCTGGGTCTCGACCCCGCCCTGTGCAACTGGGTACTGGACTTCCTGATGGGCCACCCCCAGCTGGTGAGGGTAGGTAACAACATCTCCACCCCGCTGATCCTCAACACTGGAGCCCCACAAAGGTGCGTTCTGAGCCCTCTCCCTGTTCACCCACGACTGCGTGGTCATGCATACCTCCAACTCAATCATCAAGTTTGCAGACGACACTTACCAACAACGACGAGACGGCCTACAGGGATGAGGTGAGGGCCCTCGGAGTGTGGTGTCAGGAAAATAACCTCACACTCAACGTCAACAAAACAAAGGAGATGATCGTCGACTTCAGGAAACAGCAGAGGGAGCACCCCCCTATCCCCTATCCAGATCGACGGGACAGTGGTGTGGGAAAGTTTTAAGTTCCTCGGCGTACACATCACAAACAAACTGAGTTGGTCCACCCACACAGACAGAGTGGTGAAGAAGGCGCAGCTATCCCTCTTCAACCTCAGGAGGCTGAACAATTTCTGCTTGTCACCAAAAACACTCACAAACTTTTATAGATGCACAATCAAGAGCATCCTGTCGGGCTGTATCACTGCCTGGTACGGCAGCTGCTCCGCCCACAACCATAAGGCTCTCCAGAGGGTAGTGAGGTTTGCACAACGCATCACCGAGGCAAACTACCTGCCCTCCAGGACACCTACACCACCTGATGTCACAGGAAGGCCATAAAGATCATCAAGGACAAGGACACCAACCACCCGAGCCACTGCCTGTTCACCCCGCTATCATCCAGAAGGCGAGGTCAGTACAGGTGCATCAAAGCAGGGACCGAGAGACTGAAAAACAGCTTCTATCTCAAGGCCATCAGACTGTTAAACAGTCACCACTAACATTGAGTGGCTGCTGCCATACATGTCAAAAATGTATCACTAGCCACTTTAAACAATGCCACTTAATATAATGTTTACATACCCTACATTACTCATCTCATATGTATATACTGTACTCTATACCACCTACTGCATCTTGCCATCCTTATGTAATACATGTATCACTATCCACTTTAAACAATGCCACTTAATATAATGTTTACATACCCTACATTACTCATCTCATATGTATATACTGTACTCGATACCAACTACTGCATCTTGCCTATGCCGTTCTGTACCATCACTCATTCAGATATCTTTATGTACGTATTCTTCATCCCTTTACACTTGTGTGTATAAGGTAGCTGTTGTGAAATTGTTGGTTTAGATTACTCGTTGGTTATTATTGCAGTGTCAGAACTAGAAGCACAAGCATTTCGCTACACTCGCATTAACACCTGCTAACCATGTGTATGTGTCAAATAAGATTTAATTTGATTTGATTTATATATATTGCTTTCGGAAAGTATTGTTACCTTACATCCTTATTATAAAATTGATTAAATAGTTTTTCCCCTCATCAAACTATACACAATACCCTATAATGACAAAGCAAAAACATGTTTTTAGAAATTGTTGCAAATTTACAAAATAAAATAAAAATAAATATCACATTTACATAAGTATACCCTTTACTCAGTACTTTGTTGAAGAACCTTTGGCAGTGATTACAGACTCAAGTCTTCTTGGGTATGACGCTACAGCCTTGGCACATTTGGGGAGTTTCTCCCATTCTTCTCTGCAGATCCTCTCAAGTTCTGTCAGGTTAGATGGGGAGCGTCACTGCACAGCTATTTTCAGGTCTCTCAAGAGATGTTCGATTGGCTTCAAGTCAACATGGCGCGTATTCACCAACAAAGCCAAAGCTTGGCTTCTCCTCTTGGCCTTTCGGCCCCAATTTCCCCACAGGATTTCCCCACCTTTGACCCCGTTCCAGGTCAGCCAAACGATACTGAGATGTTTCATGCTGACATAGAGGACGCATTGGATGGCTATCCGAACACTACGGGTTCTGACAGGGTTTACCTGTTGAAGCGAACGTCGAATAGACACGTGACGAGGTTCCTTCGTTTACAACAGCAACACATGCTTAACGACAACGCTGAACTTGCCACAGCTTTGAAATTAGAATTCAGTGGTTCTGCGACTCGCAAACATGATAGCTCACTGGCTAACACCGTCATACAAGCTCGGAATGAACACCCACAGGCTTACAATCATAGGCACCGTTCAGCTTACTTTGGCATACTCACTGAAACAGGAATGGAAGAGCTGTTACCATTCAAACAAATGTTTCTGCTTTTCTTTAAAAAACAAGGACATTTCTATGTGATTCCAAACGTTTGAACGGTGGTGTGTATATATATATATACAGTGGGAGAAAAAAGTATTTAGTCAGCCACCAATTGTGCATGTTCTCCCACTTAATAAGATGAGAGAGGCCTGTAATTTTCATCATAGGTACAATTCAACTATGACAGACAAAAAAATCCAGAAAATCACATTGTAGGATTTTTAATGAATTTATTTGCAAATTATGGTGGAAAATAAGTATTTGGTCACCTACAAACAAGCAAGATTTCTGTCTCTCACATACCTGTAACTTCTTCTTTAAGGGGCTCCTCTGTCCTCCACTTGTTACCTGTATTAATGGCACCTGTTTGAACTTGTTATCAGTATAAAAGACACAAGTCCACAACCTCAAACAGTCACACTCCAAACTCCACTATGGCCAAGACCAAAGCTGTCAAAGGACACCAGAAACAAAATTGCAGACCTGCACCAGGCTGGGAAGACTGAATCTGCAATAGGTAAGCAGCTTGGTTTGAAGAAATCAACTGTGGGAGCAATTATTAGGAAATGGAAGACATACAAGACCACTGATAATCTCCCTCGATCTGGGGCTCCACGCAAGATCTCACCCCGTGGGGTCAAAATGATCACAAGAATGGTGAGCAAAAATCCCAGAACCACACGGGGGGACCTAGTGAATGACCTGCAGAGAGCTGGGACCAAAGTAACAAAGCCTACCATCAGTAACACACTATGCCGCCAGGGACTCAAATCCTGCAGTGCCAGACGTGTCCCCCTGCTTAAGCCAGTACATGTCCAGGCCCGTCTGAAGTTTGCTAGAGAGCATTTGGATGATCCAGAAGAAGATTGGGAGAATGTCAAATGGTCAGATCAAAACAAAATATAACTTTTTGGTAAAAACTCAACTAGTCATGTTTGGAGGACAAAGAATGCTGAGTTGCATCCAAAGAACACCATACCTACTGTGAAGCATGGGGGTGGAAACATCATGCTTTGGGGCTGTTTTTCTGCAAAAGGACCAGGACGACAGATCCGTGTAAAGGAAAGAATGACTGGGGCCATGTATCATGAGATTTTGAGTGAAAACCTCCTTCCATCAGCAAGGGCATAGATGATGAAATGTGGCTGGGTCTTTCAGCATGACGATGATCCCAAACACACCGCCCGGGCAATGAAGGAGTGGCTTCGTAAGAAGCATTTCAAGGTCCTGGAGTGGCCTAGCCAGTCTCCAGATCTCAACCCCATAGAAAATATTTGGAGGGAGTTGAAAGAACGTATTGCCCAGCAACAGCCCCAAAACATCACTGCTCTAGAGGAGATCTGCATGGAGGAATGGGCCAAAATACCAGCAACAGTGTGTGAAAACCTTGTGAAGACTTACAGAAAACGTTTGACCTCTGTCATTGCCAACAAAGGGTATATAACAAAGTATTGAGATAAACTTTTGTTATTGACCAAATATTTATTTGCCACCATAATTTGCAAATCAATTCATAAAAAAATCCTACAATGTGATGTTCTGGATATTTTTTCTCATGTTGTCTGTCATAGTTGAAGTGTACCTATAATGGAAATTACAGGCCTCTCTCATCTTTTTAAGTGTGAGAACTTGCACAATTGGTGGCTGACTAAATACTTTTTTCCCCCACTGTATATATATATATATAATTTATGGATGATGTTTTAAATGCTTGTAAAAGTGCTATGACATGTGTATATTTTCCTGTTTCAAAAAAATATTGCTGTTCATGCTGTTCAGTTACTTACTACTTACTGCCCCTTAGTGACTGCCAGCAGCAGCTAAGCCTCCGTGGGCGCACAGGCAGTGCGAACGTTGCTTGGATTGTGTTGCCAACTATTTGCTTTGAGGGGGAACTGCCCCAATGAAATCGCAGGATTTTATAGCATAAATGTATATACCAGCACAAAACAAATGGACCATTCGGAGGCGCTCAAATGTGTGTCCGTTCAGTCAGAACTTCTAAGCCCGCACTAGTCTCCTCCTCCCAATGAGTCTCTGGCACTAGACGGATTACTTCTGCACCTGACTAGATCTGCTCAGGTACAGATGGCGCTAAACGAAAAAGCTAATTGTAATTAAATTATAAATAAATAATCATAACAGTCATAGGAGCCTGGGACCTGATAAACTGGACAACTACATCCAACAAGAGCTGAAGGACAGAGGGATACACTGGTTAGAACGTTCTTATCAAAGATCTGGTAGGATTTCATTGTGTCCCCCAAACCATGTTGTTCATCAGATTCTACTGTAGGTGACGGGGCGACATGTGTGGACTAATAAAAAAAACGGGTGTATCACGAAGCAAGATCAAATTAATTAGCCAGCTTGAATGTGAAGTTGTAACAAAGCATGGTGTTTTGCAATGGGACTGACATCTGCTGGTCTTACTCTCAGCAATAGGACTGATAACTGCTGGTCTTACGCTCAGCAAAAGGACTGATAACTGCTGGTCTTACTCTCAGCAATAGGACTGATAACTGCTGGTGTTACTCTCAGCAATGGGACTGATAACTGTTGGTGTTACTCTCAGCAATAGGACTGATAACTGTTGGTGTTACTCTCAGCAATAGGACTGATAACTGTTGGTTTTACTCTCAGCAATAGGACTGATAACTGCTGGTGTTACTCTCAGCAATAGGACTGATAACTGCTGGTGTTACTCTCAGCACTAGGACTGATAACTGCTGGTCTTACTCTCAGCAAATGGACTGATAACTGCTGGTGTTACTCTCAGCAATAGGACTGATAACTGCTGGTGTTACTCTCAGCAACAGGACTGATAACTGCTGGTGTTACTCTCAGCAATAGGACTGATTACTGCTGGACTTACTCTCAGCAATAGGACTGATAACTGCTGGTGTTACTCTCAGCAATAGGACTGATAACTGCTGGTCTTACGCTCAGCAAAAGTACTGATAACTGCTGGTGTTACTCTCAGCAATAGGACTGAAAACTGCTGGTGTTACTCTCAGCAATAGGACTGAAAACTGCTGGTGTTACTCTCAGCAATAGGACTGATAACTGCTGGTCTTACTCTCAGCAATAGGACTGATAACTGCTGGTGTTACTCTCAGTAATAGGACTGATAACTGTTGGTGTTACTCTCAGCACTAGGACTGATAACTGCTGGTGTTACTCTCAACAATAGGACTGATAACTGTTGGTGTTACTCTCAGCAATAGGACTGATAACTGTTGGTGTTACTCTCAGCAATAGGACTGATAACTGCTGGTGTTACTCCCAGCAAAAGGACTGATAACTGCTGGTGTTACTCTCAGCAAAAGGACTGATAACTGCTGGTGTTACTCTCAGCAATAGGACTGATAACTGCTGGTGTTACTCTCAGCAATAGGACTGATAACTGCTGGTGTTACTCTCAGCAATAGGACTGACAACTGTTGGTGTTACTCTCAGCACTAGGACTGATAACTGTTGGTGTTACTCTCAGCAATAGGACTGATAACTGCTGGTGTTACTCTCAGCAATAGGACTGATAACTGCTGGTGTTACTCTCAGCAATAGGACTGATAAAAGCTGGTGTTACTCTCAGCACTAGGACTGATAATTGCTGGTCTTACTCTCAGCAAAAGGACTGATAACTGCTGGTGTTACTCTCAGCAATAGGACTGATAACTGCTGGTGTTACTCTCAGCAATAGGACTGATAACTGCTGGTGTTACTCTCAGCAATAGGACTGATTACTGCTGGTCTTACTCTCAGCAATAGGACTGATAACTGCTGGTCTTACTCTCAGCAAAATGACTGATAACT
Source organism: Oncorhynchus clarkii lewisi (assembly GCF_045791955.1). Classification (NCBI taxonomy): domain Eukaryota; kingdom Metazoa; phylum Chordata; class Actinopteri; order Salmoniformes; family Salmonidae; genus Oncorhynchus; species Oncorhynchus clarkii. The sequence goes on from NC_092161.1 coordinate 22,927,734, forward strand.
CCTGGTGTTACTCTCAGCAATAGGACTGATAACTGCTGGTGTTACTCTCAGCAATAGGACTGATAACTGCTGGTGTTACTCTCAGCACTAGGAATGATAACTGTTGGTGTTACTCTCAGCAATAGGACTGATAACTGTTGGTGTTACTCTCAGCAATAGGACTGACAACTGTTGGTGTTACTCTCAGCAAAAGGACTGATAACTGCTGGTGTTACTCTCAGCAATAGGACTGATAACTGTTGGTGTTACTCTCAGCAAAAGGACTGATAACTGTTGGTGTTACTCTCAGCAATAGGACTGACAACTGTTGGTGTTACTCTCAGCAAAAGGACTAATAACTGCTGGTGTTACTCTCAGCAATAGGACTGACAACTGTTGGTGTTACTCTCAGCAAAAGGACTGATAACTGCTGGTGTTACTCTCAGCAATAGGACTGATAACTGTTGGTTTTACTCTCAGCAACAGGACTGATAACTGCTGGTGTTACTCTCAGCAAAAGGACTGATGACTGCTGGTGTTACTCTCAGCAAAAGGACTGATAACTACTGTTGTTACTCTCAGCAATAGGACTGATAACTGCTGGTGTTACTCTCAGCAATAGGACTGATAACTGCTGGTGTTACTCTCAGCACTAGGACTGATAACTGTTGGTGTTACTCTCAGCAATAGGACTGATAACTGTTGGTGTTACTCTCAGCAATAGGACTGAGAACTGTTGGTGTTACTCTCAGCAATAGGACTGACAACTGTTGGTGTTACTCTCAGCAAAAGGACTGATAACTGCTGGTGTTACTCTCAGCAATAGGACTGACAACTGTTGGTGTTACTCTCAGCAAAAGGACTGATAACTGCTGGTGTTACTCTCAGCAATATGACTGACAACTGTTGGTGTTACTCTCAGCACTAGGACTGATAACTGTTGGTGTTACTCTCAGCAATAGGACTGATAACTGCTGGTGTTACTCTCAGCAATAGGACTGATAACTGCTGGTGTTACTCTCAGCAATAGGACTGATAAGTGTTGGTGTTACTCTCAGCAATAGGACTGATAACTGCTGGTGTTACTCTCAGCAATAGGACTGATAACAGCTGGTGTTACTCTCAGCACTAGGACTGATAACTGCTGGTCTTACTCTCAGCAATAGGACTGATTACTGCTGGTGTTACTCTCAGCACTAGGACTGATAACTGCTGGTGTTACTCTCAGTACTAGGACTGATAACTGCTGGTGTTACTCTCAGTACTAGGACTGATAACTGCTGGTGTTACTCTCAGTACTAGGACTGATAACTGCTGGTGTTACTCTCAGTACTAGGACTGATAATTGCTGGTGTTACTCTCAGTACTAGGACTGATAACTGCTGGTGTTACTCTCAGTACTAGGACTGATAACTGCTGGTGTTACTCTCAGCAATAGGACTGATAACTGCTGGTGTTACTCTCAGTACTAGGACTGATAACTGCTTGTGTTACTCTCAGTACTAGGACTGATAACTGCTGGTGTTACTCTCAGCAATAGGACTGATAACTGCTGGTGTTACTCTCAACACTAGGACTGATAACTGCTGGTGTTACGCTCAGCACTAGGACTGATAACTGCTGGTCTTACGCTCAGCACTAGGACTGATAACTGCTGGTCTTACGCTCAGTACTAGGACTGATAACTGCTGGTGTTACTCTCAGCAATAGGACTGATAACTGCTGGTCTTACGCTCAGTACTAGGACTGATAACTGCTGGTGTTACTCTCAGCAATAGGACTGATAACTGCTGGTCTTACGCTCAGCACTAGGACTGATAACTGCTGGTCTTACGCTCAGTACTAGGACTGATAACTGCTGGTGTTACTCTCAGCACTAGGACTGATAACTGCTGGTGTTACTCTCAGCACTAGGACTGATAACTGCTGGTGTTACTCTCAGCACTAGGACTGATAACTGCTGGTGTTACTCTCAGCAATAGGACTGATAACTGCTGGTGTTACTCTCAGCACTAGGACTGATAACTGCTGGTGTTACTCTCAGCAATAGGACTGATAACTGCTGGTGTTACTCTCAGCAATAGGACTGATAACTGCTGGTGTTACTCTCAGCAATAGGACTGATAACTGCTGGTCTTACTCTCAGCAATAGGACTGATAACTACTGGTGTTACTCTCAGCAATAGGACTGATAACTGCTGGTGTTACTCTCAGCAAAAGGACTGATAACTGCTGGTGTTACTCTCAGCAATAGGACTGATAACTGCTGGTGTTACTCTCAGCAATAGGACTGATAACTGCTGGTGTTACTCTCAGCAATAGGACTGATAACTGCTGGTGTTACTCTCAGCAATAGGACTGATAACTGTTGGTGTTACTCTCAGCAATAGGACTGATAACTGCTGGTGTTACTCTCAGCACTAGGACTGATAACTGCTGGTGTTACTCTCAGTACTAGGACTGATAACTGCTGGTGTTACTCTCAGCAATAGGACTGATAACTGCTGGTGTTACTCTCAGTACTAGGACTGATAACTGCTGGTGTTACTCTCAGCAATAGGACTGATAACTGCTGGTGTTACTCTCAGTACTAGGACTGATAACTGCTGGTGTTACTCTCAGCACTAGGACTGATAACTGCTGGTGTTACTCTCAGTACTAGGACTGATAACTGCTGGTTTTACTCTCAGCACTAGGACTGATAACTGCTGGTGTTACTCTCAGTACTAGGACTGATAACTGCCAAGTTAAAAAACGTTACATTTAAAACATTTTTAAAAATAACTGCTGGTGTTACCCTCCCATCCCCGGAGCCTCCCTGGTTACTGGCCTGTTCCTGGGGTGACCAGCGTTGAGAATACAAACACACCGGCAGTTACTGCTACAGGAAAACAAGGAGCATAAAGACACTCCTGAGCACCAAGCCACGAGCCAGACACCATTTATCACCCGCCTGCTGATTAAACAACTTTGACTGGGACCAGTCGGCTGGGTCAGACGTCAACTCTAGCAGCCAAAAGTGGCTTTGACTAGCAATAGTCCCCAATCTGGCAAATCCACCACCGGCTCTGTTGTCTCACCCGGTTAGACAGGGGACTCTGATTAATGAGAGATGCAATTGGGTGTTGCGATGGGGAACTGTGATTTAGAGTTCCTGCCGGGCCCGGGGCTGGCTCTATTGCCACTATTATCTCCATCCGTCAGCCAGGGCATTAGAGCTAGCGGCATTGTCACCCAGACAGAAGGGAATGTTTCAGTTCCTTCTCTCTGTCTTTCCCTCCACCGAGTGTCTTTCCAAACAACAACTGTGAGAGCTTGGGACTATAAGGTTATATCTGCAAAAATATGATTGTGAGATAATTGCCTTTAAAGTTCTGAACCCTCATTGGTTTGAATGGTGTCAGTGATGTTTATCTTGTATTCTTTTGAACTTAACAACATGAATTGGGGTATTTAGAGTACTATATCGGTAAAGAACATTGAACAGAACAAGGCTGTCAATAACTACTTTTTGACAAAAATGCAAATACAACCTTATAGTCTCGGGCTGGTTTTGATTTGTTGTTCCTACAGTTGAAGGTCATTGGCTGAAACGTCGAATTGCAATAGTACGAGTGCGTTAGTGCGGCTCGATTCCTTTTCAGCTGTACAAAATGTTGAGCATGAAGTACATCCGTGGGCTTTTCGTATTCTTCAAAACTACTTATACCCTTAGCCACCCAGGGTAAAATTAGATTAGGGCTGGGGGATTAAAAATGAATGGGGAAATCCAGCCGACTGTAACAGTGAGACAGGGAGGCAAGGAGGGGAAAAGCAATCAGGAGAAACCATAGCCTCTGCTGCTGGTATGGTGGCCCGAGGGGAGAAGTAGAGGAGAGGTCTGGTCATGGGTTTCACAGGTAGGGGCCGGAGTGACGTTACAGTAACAGTAACCTTCCTTCCTTCCTCTCTTCTCAGACCACCAGATCTGACATGTGATTTGATATCTAGGTGCTACTGGGAGGGCCCATATTTCCCCCCCCCCCACATGTTTCTGTCTGTTCTGTCTCTCCTTACCCTCCGTCCGAGGGTTCCTTGACAGACCTGGTGGTCCGTGACAGAGGGCTGAGATGCGGCGGGTCAGTTGGGGGGCCGGAGGAACATAGAGCAAGTGGGGTGGGGCACTCGGGCAATTAACAAGATGGGCCGGTGTCATTCGAAACGGGCCGACATATAAGGACACAAAGGCAGGCGCCGGCAGGTAGGCATACCTTCCACATACAGAATAACATGGAGGGTACCGAGGTGAAACATAAAGCCAGCAGAGCGTCTTAAGAAGTCTCACAGATTCTGAGCAGACTCACAGTGCGTGGAAACAATGTGTATATGAGGAAAGGGTGTTGAAACACTAATGACATTGCCAGTCCTAGACTAACCATGTTAAACCAACTCATATGGCGTCCAGAATTGCATTACATTTATGACCAATGGCGTTCACCACCACCGAATCGGATATTTCTTTCAAATCAACCAGTAAACATGCATACACATTTAAAACAATAAACAACCAACGTTCTAACATGCTGACGTGTTGAACTATGCTCTCTTTCACAATCTTTTCTTGTGAAAAGCCGAAGCCAGCTATTACAGTAACTCAGCAGGTGACACTGCATTAACAGATCTTGTTTCAAACACAATTAGAGCAGATTCCCTCTCTTCCTTTGCCCTCTTTTAAGTCCAAACACACACCAAACTCACACGTTGGCACGGTGCCAGCTCATTCCAGACTTGTCGTTGGTACAACATACAGTATGTGGGCTGGTCATGCCGGAGAGCTTCACCATCCAATTACCTACACAGCAACAGCTCACTGATGCGTTTAAGATACTGTGCACTGCCTCGCTGTACAACCGATCACAATGGACTCACAAACACTGACTGTTATAGATCTCTGTGTTCTAGATAGGCTGTGCAGCCAGCCACAACGGACTCACAATCAAAGTGTTAGCAGTAGGGGGCCTCCCGGGTGGCGCAGTGGTTAAGGGCGCTGTACTGCAGCGCCAGCTGTGCCATCAGAGTCCCTGGGTTCGCGCCCAGGCTCTGTCGTAACCGGCCGCGACCGGGAGGTCCGTGGGGCGACGCACAATTGGCCTAGCGTCGCCTGGGTTAGGGAGGGCTTGGTCGGTAGGGGTGTCCTTGTCTCATCGTACTCCTGTGGCGGGCTGGGCGCAGTGTACGCTAACCAAGGTGGCCAGGTGCACAGTGTTTCCTCCGGCGCATTGGTGCGGCTGGCTTCCGGGTTGGATGTGCGCTGTGTTAAAGAAGCAGTGCGGCTTGGTTGGTTGGCGGAGGACGCATGACTTTCAACCTTCGTCTCTCCCGAGCCCGTACGGGAGTTGTAGCGATGAGACAAGATAGTAGCTACTACAACAATTGGATACCACGAAATTGGGGAGAAAAAGGGGTAAAATTCAAAAAATAAATAAATAAATAAATAAAAAAGTGTTAGCAGTAGCGTACTAATGATACGAAATAGATTAGTTACATAACCAGTCAATACTGTACATCCTGTGAGGCCCAGATGCACACAAGATCAATAATCGACAGGTAATGAGTAATATTACAAGCTAGAATTGTACTGTGTTCCTCACTAAAACAGCACCCAATCCACAAACTGACCATTGAGTCCACATAAATCCAGAGTGTAGTTCAGTTCATTGGTATTGGATCGGGCACTCCGTCATACCTGTACACACTGTTAGAAGGCCCAGCCCCAGACCCCCAGCCTGACTGATGGACAGCATGGAGATACCTGAGGGGAACAGGTCATTTTGACAAGGCTGAGAGAGAGGGAGAAAACGTACAGGACGCCGGTAATGAGAAACATCACTTGGCACTGGGGCCACTGTTTGCATAATTCACGGATCTTTGCTATGGGTGGTTTATTGGCACCTGTGTGATCGGTGGGTTGTGGGGCCCAGCTGGCGGCCCCTCAGTGAACACAGATCCTGTTTCAACCACCAGCCTGGCTCTTTCCAGCCTCCATAGTTATCAGCCTGGCCTGCTGGGTCAAATGCAGTTTAGCGGTGTGGGTGCCACTGTTTATGATGTAGACTCCACTTCAGAGTGGGGGGGACAATAGGGGAGGATGGTGAGGATAGAGGTGGGGAGGATAGAGGTGGCGAGGATAGAGGTGGGGAGGATAGAGGTGGCGAGGATAGAGGTGGCGAGGATAGAGGTGGGGAGGATAGAGGTGGCGAGGATAGAGGTGGCGAGGATAGAGGTGGGGAGGATAGAGGTGGGGAGGATAGAGGTGGGGAGGATAGAGGTGGGGAGGATAGAGGTGGCGAGGATAGAGGTGGCGAGGATAGACGTGGGGAGGATAGAGGTGGCGAGGATAGAGGTGGCGTGGATAGAGGTGGCGAGGTTAGAGGTGGCGAGGATAGAGGTGGGGAGGACAGAGGTGGGGAGGACAGAGGTGGGGAGGACAGAGGTGGCGAGGATAGAGGTGGGGAGGATAGAGGTGGCGAGGATAGAGGTGGGGAGGATAGAGGTGGCGAGGATAGAGGTGGCGAGGATAGAGGATAGATAGAGGATGACAACTGATGCAAGGTTAGAACGTTTAATTAACATTTTCGTAACATAACAAAGTAACTGCCTAAATAAAGGAAAAACACACCCCCCCAAAAAAGTGTCTTTATGTGGTGTCAGAACAGCTTCAATGCGCCTTGGCATAGATTCTACAAGTGTATGGAACTCTATCGGAGGGATGCCACACCATTCTTCCACGAGAAATTCCATCACTTGGTATTTTGTTGATGGTGGTGGAAAACGCTGTCTCAGGCGCCTCCCCAGTGTTCAATTGGGTTGAGATCTGGTGACTGAGACACACACACACACACACACACACACACACACACACACACACACACACACACACACACACACACACACACACACTTTAAACCCCCTATTCTCCTTTCAGACACCTCTGTCAAAGTCACTGAGATCCTTCTAGCCATGGTAGCCAGAATAATGGGCAACGAGGCATATTTAGACATGACCCTAAGCATGATGGGATGATAATGTATTAACTCAGGAACCACACCTGTGTGGAAGCACCTGCTTTCAATATACGTTGTATCCCTCATTTACTCAAGTGTTTCATTTATTTAGGCAGTTACCTGTACATGTAACAAATGTAACCTGTGACGGGTAGGATTTTTGATCAATACATTATATAAATATCCTACAATGCTTTTGACATGCATGCTCCAAGCAAGCTGAAAATACAGTACGGCTTCCTTGTGTTCTACTGCTCTGTACTTACAATCCCTTCTCCCCTGCCTCTCTCTCTTTCCTATACCCAACCTTGTCTATCGTGTGTTTTCTCCTTCCCCCTCTGTCACTCTGAATTACGCTACATTAAGTCTAAATAGCCTGGGAAAGATATAAAGCCCAATAACATAGTTTCTTGAAGTGCCATTTATCCCCTCTTTCTCTCTCTCTCTCTCTCTCTCTCTCTCTCTCTCTCAAAGTGACCACATAAATACACACCATCACCATTAAACGTAGGGGCTTGATATTCACAACATACCCAGTAATAACAATATCCATGTTGGGAGGGAAAAAGGCGTTGTTTCATCACAATCATCACCAATACAAGTTGTTTTTGTCATGGCTCCGTGCGCTTTGCGTGGTCGTCTCAGCTAGCTGATATTTGACATGGTCGTACAGCGATCGCGCGGTGCGAGTAATAGCAGCCATCGCCATCACACGCCAGTAGAGCTCACGACGCAAACAGAGTCATTACACAGATAATGGAACAGGCCTGCTAGATGCGGCGGATCCAACGGCACAGCCCCTGTTATACGCGCTCGACGTCACGAAACATGCAGTGCTATTAAACATCCCGCTGGCAGGAACTCCCAAAACAATACGTCAAGTCCATCAGTCACCTAGCTAGAAAACATAAGAGATCGGCCCCGGTGGGAAAGAGAGCCCACGGCTAAAGGCTCTCCTTTTCTAGCACCAGAGTGTTCTTTTATTAATATATACTATATTATATATACATTGTTAATATAGTACTGATGTATTAGCCTGTAGAGTAGAACGAGAGGGAAAGGTGGAAACCTATACCATTGAGTCAGCACAGGATTCACAAAGAGACAGGCAATCACTAACCAGAATGGAAATATGACCCTAAGTGCATAATATAGGCCCATTGAGTGCTGCAGGCAAGCACTATTTCTAGATACTAAGCCGTCTCAATAGGCTATGATCTTCATCTCCTCTCCTTCATCTGCACTGATGTGAGAGCTGGACACGTGAAAGCACCTTCCAGTACAGAAGGAGAGTACATGAGACAAGGAGATGAAGACTATTGAGATGCACCCCAGATTGGCCCCTCTCCTCTGATGTTCTCTCCTCCCCCCTGGATCCCTGTCCTCTATTCTATGTCCCTACAAGGACTCTGTGACCTGACCTCCCTTCAGACACCAACCACGCTGATACTGGAATAAAGGCTGCAGGCTTGATGTTTTTAGTTATTTTCTCTTTTTCACTCCCTCTCTCTCTCTGCACAATGTGCCTGCCGTGAGGGTTAGAGAGAGAGAGAGAGAAAGACAGAAAGAGAGAGAAAGTGAGAGAGAGAGAGAGTGAGACAGAGAGAGACACAGACAGACAGAGAGAGACACAGACAGACAGACAGACAGACAGACAGACAGACAGACAGACAGACAGACAGACAGACAGACAGACAGACAGACAGACAGACTGACAGACAGACAGACAGACAGACAGACAGACAGGCGAAAGGAGCTGGAGGGATAAAAAGCAGACCAGTCAGCATGTCAGAGAAAAAGGGACAGCCAGAGAGCAGTGTTAGAGGGGGAGCATTGAAGTGTGTCATCCCTTTGACGTACACACAACTTAGAGAAGAGAGCACACACCTAACAGTGTGAGGGGCGCCCTGTACCCAGATAGCTAATCAACATATTCCAAATGTTCCCCAAACGTTGCACAAAGGTTCTCCTGTTAGATAAAACAACAAATTAGACAATTTGTCAGGTCGCAAGTACAGTACGTTATAAAAACACATTTTGCTAAGTTGATGCGTTTTGACATTAAACCCCAAATTCACGACAAGACGAGGCCAAACCAAAAAGCGCTAACTAGTTAAACAAGTAAGTTCAAGCAACTCCAGAACTGTTTTCCTGAGTGTGTTGATACCTTCTGCTACAGACACTGCTCCAATAGGTCGAATGCCATACTGTAGATACAGGAGCCATGTTCCGATACTTGAATA